>NC_056443.1:31558193-31588193 GCF_018296145.1 Oncorhynchus tshawytscha
AAAATAATGTGTTTTGTCATACCTGTGGAATACGGTCTGATTATACCATGGCTTTTAGCCAATCAGCATTCAGGGCTCAACCCACCCAGTTTATAATTGTATTTGTCTCATACTATTTGATCCCATAACCTATTTTATTCAGTTTTGTACCCATCATCAAATGTATCTGCCCAGGTTACCTACGTTTCTTTCTATGTCAATGATATCAATGTTGCTGAGTTAAGGGGCTATGAATCAATCATAGCACGTTTTATTTTTGTTTTTCAATGAAAATACAATGAGAATAACTGTATATCTACTAGTTTGTATCTTCAATTTGACTTCTCCTCTGTAGAATAGCTTAAAACCTTGACAAACTCATTATTCCATCGTCCCCACGACGTAACATATGGCTCCAGGATCTCTGTTTGGCAGCCTCCTTCCATTCTGCCACAGCAGTAGCATATGCCATCGTCCAACATAATGAAATGTCAGTCTTCTTATTGGATAGTGTAAATATTTGGACGTGGCGTACTGTACTTTGGCCACTCACCAGAGCATTGAGCCTGAGGAGTCAGTAGGCAGAAGCAGTAATTGACAGGTAGCAGCACTGAGCGACTACACATGGTCCGCCCCCAGTACCTCCGAGCATCTGCACTGCCTTCCCCCCCCATCCATTCTGTACGCTCCTATCCAATTATGCTGCTCTTCTTTTTACTGCCCTCCTTCTCTCCCTCATTCCTTCTTCCTTCTTCCTCTCTCTCATGCTGGTCGCTGCGGGTCTGGTCATGCCTGCTACATCTTGCTACCCGTCTAACCCAGACTCCCACGGCCATTCCTGCTTATCGCCGCTCGCCACGGGGGCCGCTGGCTTCCCCTTTGGTTTCCCTTCGCCCCCCCCACTGGACAAGACACCACCTTTGGCTCCTTGCAACAGCGCCCCCTTTGGTTGAAACAATGCACTGCAGGAAGGATGTGCCATGATGACTGTCATTCCATCTGTCATAACTCTGGCTCTTCCCGTTGTTGAAAGATTACATGTAGATGGCTCTACCAGGTTGCCTGTCTCACTTACCTGTGACACTCTCAATATAAAATGTGCAAGTACGGTCCAGTTGATAGTAATGATACAGATATGGGAATAGTGGGACAAATATATTCGTTTCAATGTCAAACAAGCAGAGGGGCGGACTGGGGAATAGAAATTGGTCCTGGAATTTCTATCAAGCAGGTCCATTTTTTCCCTTGAGGCCACCATAATTAGCTAGATTATTTTGCCTGCCTAAACAAAACAAGTTAGACTGGCCCACTGGGCTTACGATGAATCTGCCCATCTGGCATTTGTTTTAGGCTATAATATGAAAACGTAGCCTATAATTTGCCACTGTTCAATTGTACAGAAGCCTATATGCATATGAGTCATTACTATTAGTCTAATGAAATGTATATCCTAAATGGGGATATATTAGCCTACTGTAGCCTGGCTAACAATTTTCTTCAGACCATGAATGCAGACTTCCCATTGGGCACACACTGGTTTAATCAACGTTGTGTCCATGTCATTTCAACGTGGAATGGACATTGAATTGACGTCTGTGCCCAATGGGTTTATGGGCTACTGCATTAAAATCGGTCTCCTAATATCATTTTTTAAATGTTTTAATTAAACCCGCTGTCATCTGACAGCTAATACTATGATTTGATTTTGTTGCCAATAGGCTACATTACCTTTTGTGGGTTTTTGCTCCCAACCCAGGTGTTGCTGACCTGATTGTTTATCAACCGACTATCTTTTATCATCTTGTGTGCTAAATTTAGGTTGGAGTGAAAATGTACAGGATGACTCGCTGAAAACAGGGTTAGAGAGCTCGGGGCTACAGAAATGCTGGCCAATGCATGTTTGATCCATACAGGCTGATCAAAACATGTATGAGACGCGTGTTAAAAAGTGGCAAAGGATGTCTCGATTAACCAATCACACTCTGCCATGTTGGACAGTCTGACCAATGACAGCGCTCAGCAAGGAGGAAACCGTGGATGATTCGATAGGTGTCGCACGATGGGAAGCAAAACAAATAGGGAAGTGGCAGATGAACCTCGTCAAGGTGTCGAGAAAACACCCACGAAGTTGCTGATAATTCCGCTGTTTTGAAGGCAGTTGAAACATAGGGACAAGCCCCTGGGGGAAAGTGAGTCTTTGGCGTGGGCTTCCGCAGTGTTCAGAACGCGACACTATGTAGCCGCCAAACCCCCACGGCAAATTGTTACTATGTAGCCTAGCATATCATCCCCGCGTAAAAACTCCCTCCACACATCAGGGAAAGAATGGGCGAGTTCGTTTTGAATCGGCCGGTGCCCCGAGTTTATGTATTTTAGACGATTCCGTTCGTCCTAAAGAGAGATAAACCATCCGGGGCAGCGGGCAATGCAAAACGAACTCGCTCAATACATTTGCTGTAGGCTGATGTCTAGTGACCGACTTCCGCCCCATGTCTTCAGTTCTGCATCAGCCGGCAAGCAGTTGAGCTACGACGCCAGGGGAGGTAGACGAACAGATGTTGTCAAACGAAGGAATGGAAACTTGACATTCACTTTGAATAGGAAAAGAGAGTAAACGTCGTCGTGGGCAGCTGTCGTATGTGGACGCGGTGGTGAAACTAGAGGGAATAGGGCGACAGGGAGAAGCTGATGAATACGTTTCATTTGAGGAGGCGGACCCCTCACTGCGTCTTCGATATGCTGAAAGCAGGCCCGGTGTGTTCATACTGTATGTGGAAGTACAGATAGGTTACTATTTTGTCTTTATTCAATCATGAGGATCGGATACATTGTCATTTAAACCGCGTTGGACACACCGCGTATTATTTCCTGGCAGCGAGCTAGAGCCAATTCATTTGGTCGTATGTTTTTTCAGATAGAAGATACCATCCTTCTACTCATTTGCACGTTTTTCTTTGGAAGTTGACTTTAAAGTAGAGTGTGCTACCGGTTTGTCTCATAGAGCTAGCATGAAATCGTTCTATAAGATCTGAGTAACGCATGAGGGGAGTCGCTTGAGGTCTAGCCTACTTCATGCCACGCACTGGAGCAGGCCTATCATTTTTGGATGGACTTTTGAAGTATTATGGCCTAATTTTTGACGTTGCGAACTCTTGAATTAGATATTTTTTGTAGATAGGCTATTCATTGTCATTATCTATAGCCTATAGATGCAAATAGTGGAGCATTTCTAAACACCAACAGCTCCTAGTCTATTTCGCTGTTATCTATTCATATGTGGTATTTATCTAAACACAGCGGGTTTTTTAAAGGTGATGCATTTTATCTAACTGTCGTCTGACGTTTCATTCTTGTGGCTCGACATATTCGAATATTTATACCCCAAACGCAATTCTCCAGGTAGTCTTTACACCCGGCGGAATCCTTGGAGAAAGCGTTCCATTTCGGAATAGACATTATTTTTGTATTTATTCTCTCTTCACACGGAAAATAATTAGTGGCTTCCCCCACGATGAGTTACTTCTACCAAGCAGTGCTTCTATTGCTACGTGGACTCGTCATCTCTGCGGTACTGGGATTGGAAAGCAGTTACTCAACCGATCTGTCGACCCGTGCTTCTAATGCCGCAATTGTAGCCACTACAGGTAAGTGTGCCAATCCAAGAGACACTGTTACCGATTATTCACGCCTTTTTATCGCTTCGCATTCTCGCATAATGCCACCCTGACGCACAGTCATTCTGAGAGACTGATGGTAAACTGGAGTTGTCTACGTAGGCAGTCACCTTTCCCTTTTAGGTTCTAGATCGCACCTTATTTCTAAGAGTGCAACCCAAGCTGTACTGTATAGGCTAATAGTATAGGCCTACTATTGAAATGGATAAATGAGGCTGTCTGCTCATTCACAGGATTTCCCATTGTTTTCAGGTTTTCGCTCTGTCACCCTGTTTTAATAGAAAGAACATCCAACTCTGTTGTTTTAAGTCCACAACAATGCTTAAACCACCTTAGACATCTCTAAAGGCATTTTCACACTGCATTGTTCTTAGTCCCAGGCTGTCTTGGGCTCCTGAGTGGCGCAGCGGTCTAAGGCAATGCATCTCAGTGCTTGAGGCGTCACTACAGACACCCTGGTTCAAATCCAGGCTGTTTCACAACCGGCCGTGATTGGGAGTCCCATAAGGGCAGCGCACAATTGGCCCTGCTTCGTCTGGGATTGGCCGATGTAGGCCGTCATTGTAAATAAGAATTTGTTCTTAACTGACATGAAGGTTACATTATTTTTTTTTGCCCCAGGTTAGACTGGCCCTGGGCCAGCTTGTGTTCACACAAACATTTATTTACCCTGGACTAAGCTTTAGCCCTGGGCTAAGGATTCACACATATATTCCAAAGCCCTGGGCTAAGGATTCACACATATATTCCAAAGCCCTGGGCTAAGGATTCACACATATATTCCAAAGCCCTGGGCTAAGGATTCACACATATATTCCAAAGCCCTGGGCTAAGGATTCACACATATATTCCAAAGCCCTGGGCTAAGGATTCACACATATATTCCAAAGCCCTGGGCTAACTGACAAGCACAACATGCACCCAACATTCTATCTCTGTCACGCACCAATGTTATAAGACCGTTATTAACACATTTTTCCCCCTCTTGCTTCTGGATTAGCATTTGATTTCCAACAGTGATGGTTTGTATAAATGTTACTGTCTAACCTCGGAAACAATGTTTCACTTTTGAAATTCGATCTCGCCCCTGTACAGAGAACGCTGTGCAGTGCACAAACGAGACATCGACTTTTCGGATTCAGGCGAAATCATGCAATAAGTATTATCTTGGATATATCTAATTACATGTCAACATAAAAGCTATGGAAACAGAGGAAAATGTAGCTTTTTCTGTCCTTCGAGCTACAGAGTTTGGCGGAGGTTCTACTGATGTTCAGTTTGAGAGGGAGAGTGTGAAGATGAGGAGGACCAGAGGTTAGCTTGCTACTGCTTGAATTGATTTTAATAAAAACTATATGTTTCGTTGCCCATAATGAAGCTATTTATGAGTTATTAACCTCACAAGTCATTTTCAAGTCATTTACATATCTTCCATCACTATGATGCGGCAGCTGCGGAGATGGACAGTTCATGGGTGCTGAAAGTAGGCTAATTTGAGAAGATATATTAATTTAAACATTTTAATTTGACCTTAGGCTACTAACAACAAGAGGGCTTTGTGTTAGAGCCTATTTCTTCCTATTCAAGAAATAAGAGGTGGGCCTACCTGTTTGATATACAACATTATAATCGACTATCCATAGGCTTTGTCAGCCAATTCATTCAATCACTGTGCACCTCTTCAATAGCTGTGTCACTGAAGAGCTTAGTGTGTTAAGTTAAAACCAGGGCTTGAATTGAGGGGTGTATCTGAGGCTATTGTTGGTTTTGTTCAAGAAAATGTCTAAAAGCATAGGCCTACCCTTTGTTAGCTTAAGATAAAACAAAAAATATTGGACCTGTTTATATAAAACGATCTATAACGGCGCTTTAGTTCACAATGAACAAGAAACAAGCTGTAAAAATGTTGGGGCGGCAGGTAGCCTAGTGGTTAGAGCGGTGGGCCAGTAACCGAAATGTTGCTGGATCAAATCCCAGAGCTGAACAAGGCAGTTAACCCACTGTTCCCCTGTAGGCCATCATTGTAAATAAGAATTTGTTCTTAACTGACGTCTCTAGTTAAATAAAAAGTTAAATGTAAAATAAAAGTGTGACTCCAGTCCAGTTTGTCTCTGACATTTGGACCTTCAATAGCCCAGGAGACATTTAAATTGTATTTATTTTTTTGCTTGGTGTGTGATTCTGTCACTATCAATTGACAATTCGACATTTCAATAGGCTATTAAACAACATACTAACTCTAAATGTGACCTGTTTAAAGAAGCTAGATGTATGTCGCAAGTCACTACTTTACAGGAGAGGCATTAAATCCATTTTTGGGGCTGAAATGCCTTCTGGAACATGTGACATTTTTTATTTGATATAGTGTGTGTTTACCAGAGATGGTAATGTGAAGAATAGAGGTCGGCCGATTAATCGGAATGGACGATTAATTAGGGTAATTTTGGATGCCGATATTGCCAAATAAAAAATAAAATAATATATATATTTTTTACACCTTTTATTTCATCTTTATTTAACTAGGCAAGTCAGTTAAGAACACATTCTTATTTTCAATGACGGCCTAGGAACGGTGGGTTAACTGCCTTGTTCAGGGGCAGAACGACAGGTTTTGACCTTGTCAGCTCTGGGATTCAATCTTGCAACCTTACAGTTAACTAGTCCAATGCTCTAACCACCTGCTTTACATTGCACTCCATGAGGAGACTGCCTGTTACGCGAATGCAGTAAGAAGCCAAGGTAAGTTGCTAGCTAGCATTAAACTTAATCAATCATAATCACTAGTTATAACTACACATGCTTGATGATATTACTCATTTATCAAGCGTGTCCTGCATTGCATATAATCGATGCAGTGCGTATTCGCGAAAAAGGACTGTCCTTGCTCCAACGTGTACCTAACCATAAACAATGCCTTTCTTAAAATCAATACACAGAAGTATATATTTTTTAAACCTGCATATTTAGCTCAAAGAAATCCTGGTTAGCAGGCAATATTAACCAGGTGAAATTGTGTCACTTCTCTTGCGTTCATTGCATGCAGAGGCAGGGTAAATGCAACAGTTTGGGCCGCCTGGCTCATTGTGAACTAATTTGGCAGAATTTTACATAATTATGACATACCATTGAAGGCTGTAACAGGAATATTTAGACTGATGGATGCCACCTGTTCGATAAATACGGGAACGGTTTCGTATTTCACTGAAAGAATAAACGTTTTGTTTTCGAGATGATAGTTTCCGGATTCGACCATATTAACGAACTAAGGCTCGCATTTCTGTGTTTTATTATGTTATAATTAAGTCTATGATTTGATAGAGCAGTCTGACTGAGCGATGGTAGGCACCAGCAGGCTCATAAGCATTCATTCAAACAGCACTTCCGTGCGTTTTGCCAGCAGCTCTGCTGTTTATGACTTCAAGCCTATCAGCTCCCGAGATTAGGCTGGTGTAACGATGTGAAATGGCTAGCTAATGCTCTAATAGCATTTCAAACATCACTCGCTCTGAGACTTGGAGTAGTTATTCCCCTTGCTCTGCATGGGTAACGCTGCTTCGAGGGTGGCTGTTGTCGATGTGTACCTGGTTTCGAGCCCAGGTAGGAGCGAGGAGAGGGACGGAAGCTATACTGTTACATTGGCAATACTAAAGTGCCTATAAGAACATCCAATAGTCAAAGGTATATGAAATACAAATGGTATAGAGAGAAATAGTCCTATAATTCCAATAATAACTACAACCTAAAACTTCTTCCCTGGGAATATTGAAGACTCATGTTAAAAGGAACCACCAGCTTTCATATGTTCTCATGTTCTGAGCAAGGAACTGAAATGTTAGCTTTCTTACATAGCACATATTGCACTTTTACTTTCTTCTCCAACACTTTGTTGCATTATTTAAACCAAATTGAACATGTTCATTATTTACTTGAGGCTAAATTGATTTTATTGATGTATTATATTAAGTTAAAATAAGTGTTCATTCAGTATTGTTGTAATTGTCATTATTACTAATACATAAAAAAATAAAGATTTTAATGAGTATCGTCTTTTTTGGTTCTCCAATAATCGGTAATCGGTGAAAAATCATAATCGGTCAACCTCTAGTGAAGAACAACATGACTTGCACCAAAGTCAGATTAGGATAAAGGCCAAGGACTAGATAATGGGTATTTTTACCTGGAGATTTTCTTATTGTAGGCTACTACTTTTACCACTTTTAGTCTTCAAATCTTTGGTTGTTTACTACACTACCTTACTCACTCTGTTTAAAGAGATGGGTGGGGCAAAGGCTTAAGAGGGTGTGAACGATGCCGAATAGGTGTCGACAAAGAAAGGCTCTCCAGTAGGTATAACAATATTTGTGGGCCATTTTCTCAAAGTGGTGTTTCAAGTTTAGCTACTTTCAAAGCAGAATTACTTTCCCATTGTTCCTCATTTGCAGTGTATGATCTACCATTATGTAGCTCTGAGTCTCTACTCTTGTCCAATGTAAAAAAACAAACACCAAAAAAACATTTTCAGACCGAATCGAGGCGGTTGGTCCCAAATCAGTCAGGATCAAGCCAGGTAGCCTGAAAAGGAACACATATGAATTGTTCATGGATATATTCTGTCATTTAAGAAATAAATTGTGATGCATTTGTGACATGCGACTTTGGCCAGTCTTTGGTTTGAAGATCATGTGGTGAGCTATGCACGTCTAGTTTGTTGTTTTAGGCTAGCAGCTGCTCTTATATTCCCCATAACCTAATCACAGTCAACACATCTGTTTTGTAACAACAATATCATAGAATAAAATAGTTTCCCAAATTAAAAAAGGTTACTCCATATAGACCTACCTGATGATATGCGGCTGCTGTGTTAAACAGCTGATGGCTTTTTATCGAATTCATTGTTGCTCAGATACTTCAGTTGTAACTGGTTCTGTTGAGCTCCATTTTTACAGTTGATAGACAACTTCATCACAGTTCCAAACTTAGACAATCGTATTTAAAAAAACAACAACAGCCTGTATAGACATCAAAAGGTCTCTGGTGCTGCAGCATGCGGCAGGGTAGCCTAGTGGTTAGAGCGTTGGGCTGGTAACCGGAAGGTTGCAAGTTCAAATCCCCGAGCTGACAAGGTACAAATCTGTCGTTCTGCCCCTGAACAGGCAGTTAACCCACTAGGCCGTCATTGAAAATGCACTGTCATTGAAAATAAGAATTTGTTCTTAACTGACTTGCCTGGTTAAATAAAGGTAAAATAAATAAAAATGCGCTCATTCGTTGTCATGCTCTGTTGTGGTATTAAGAAATATTCTGCTTGTCTCCAGTCATGTAAAACGACGTAGAATTGAATGAAATGCGTCTTTAAAAGGCTTTTTCCCCCTTTTTTTTCTCAGACCGCAAATAAGATGATGGGTTCATACAGTCCTTTTATTATAATTCTATAGTCTTTTCATCCACAGCCTCCTGGCTACTTTTCCATATAATGCTTACAAAATAAATAACCGTTTCTAAAACTGCATCTCTAAGGCTCTGGTCTGTCCTAGGAGTGACTGCAAACAGTAGGCATGTTCTTCTGTTCTCAACTAATAATGCAAACAAAGTGTTCTTTCTAGTGTTCAGGTGGAGTTGTGTAAAATATACATTTTACTGAAGGCAAAAGGCCATCCATTTTTTATTTCAGAGATGTCTTGATTTTTCTCCAGGTATCCCTCATTTATAAATAACATTTATAACACTTGGCTAAGTGAGAAGATTTTAGCCAGCTTGCATCGTCACCATTTTTGTTTAGGCATAGCGACCAATGTTTCTGCATGGATGAAAGTGTCGTTTTTTTATCCTCTGATAAAAAAAAGATGTACTTATCAAAATAAATATAAATATATATATATAAATATGTGGTGCAGAACATCTTGCAGCATATGGAAATGAAGTGACAGGGCAGATTTTGTGATTGGACAGCGAGCATTCTAGGTGTTGTTCTTGACCCTGTTTCACACTGGCAACGTGTTTCTGGGGCTAACCATGCTCCTGGGCTAAGGTTGGTGCTAGCCCACTTTAGACCGTTCCCCTCGCCCATACCCGGGCACGAACCAGGGACCCTCTGCACACATCAACAACAGTCACCCACGAAGCATCGTTGCCCATCGAGCAAGGGGAACCACTACTTCAAGGTCTCAGAGCAAGTGAAGTCACCGCTAACTAAGCTAGCCGTTTCACATCCGTTACATGTGCAAGTGTGAACACTCGCTTAGCCCCGGGCTAAAATCTCCCTTATCCTAGTGCTAAGGCGACTCTTAGCCCCGGGCTAAAATCTCCCTTATCCTAGTGCTAAGGCGACTCTTAGCCCCGGGCTAAAATCTCCCTTATCCTAGTGCTAAGGCGACTCTTAGCCCCGGGCTAAAATCTCCCTTATCCTAGTGCTAAGGCGACTCTTAGCCCCGGGCTAAAATCTCCCTTATCCTAGTGCTAAGGCGACTCTTAGCCCCGGGCTAAAATCTCCCTTATCCTAGTGCTAAGGTGACTCTTAGCCCTGGGCTAAAATCTCCCTTATCCTAGTGCTAAGGCGACTCTTAGCCCCGGGCTAAAATCTCCCTTATCCTAGTGCTAAGGCGACTCTTAGCCCCGGGCTAAAATCTCCCTTATCCTAGTGCTAAGGCGACTCTTAGCCCCGGGCTAAAATCTCCCTTATCCTAGTGCTAAGGCGACTCTTAGCCCCGGGCTAAAATCTCCCTTATCCTAGTGCTAAGGCGACTCTTAGCCCGGGCTAAAATCTCCCTTATCCTAGTGCTAAGGCGACTCTTAGCCCTCTTAGCCCGGGCTAAAATCTCCCTTATCCTAGTGCTAAGGCGACTCTTAGCCCCGGGCTAAAATCTCCCTTATCCTAGTGCTAAGGCGACTCTTAGCCCCGGGCTAAAATCTCCCTTATCCTAGTGCTAAGGCGACTCTTAGCCCCTCCCTTATCCTAGGGCTAAAATCTCCCTTATCCTAGTGCTAAGGCGACTCTTAGCCCCGGGCTAAAATCTCCCTTATCCTAGTGCTAAGGCGACTCTTAGCCCCGGGCGAAGGTGCAGTGTGAATGCATTAAGACATTTAGCTTTTTGAGTGTAGTTACCTTTGTTCAGTGTTCAGGCACCTAGCAATGCTGTTAGGTTCGCAGTGTTTCTGTAGCACACATGAAGATGGAGTTTGTAACAACAACAAAAAATGCCACCGGATAAAAGCAAATGATCATGATGTCATTCTGCCAGGTAGGCATAGGCTACTTTGTAGCTCGTTAACATTTCATTGAGACGTTTTCTGGGAAAGGCTTTCCGTCTACCAGAAGACAGTTAGGTCTGTCATTACCATCTCTATATTTGTCTTACCTTGCTTCAAAGTAGCTGAGCCAAAATCACACCATTCTAAATGTTGAGGGAAATGTTTTATGAACACTTCGTCATAAATCTCCAGTATTGGATTTCTGATCAGCTGTCTTTCATTGTCTAGCAGCCAAAGGCATTATCCTAGTCATATTAGTTCATGATATGATAGTTGTTGGAACTTTAGATCTGTCAACATTTCTAATGGATATTGCCATATCTGTCTGTCAATTCGCTGCATGTGTGTTTTTAGAACTGTGTTTTTCCCCCCTGCAAATTGCATTGTGGAACATTAGCGCATCGGTAAACCGCTGTGTGCACATTGCTGCGCTTAAAATGTGAAGAAATAATGGTTTATCAACATTTTTTTAAGCTAAATATTCTGATCTCTTCCATCAGCTTTATATGGTGTATACCTCCTACACTATTTTGATACGCATCAGCGGGGATTAAGATGTGAATATGTACACTGTCTACTGGGAAAAGGGTTGGGTTGGGTGTAGTGCAGAGACTTTTTATCCACTGTTAAAGTGGCACTCGGGTCTCCTTTCTTTTATCACCTCATATAACACCTGATTTACTTAACTTGGTTTACTCTCTTCTCTATTGGTCGATGACATCACAACTTCCCATCAGGCCAATCCTTGCTCATGACGTGCAGGACTTTGGAGTCATGAGTAACTGCATACGTGGAGTGTGTCTGAAAGTGGGCGTGGTGAAATAAGTGGGAGGAACCCTGTCACTTTCACACACGTCTTTATGTAAGTGGGAAGGCAGAATGGGTAGTAACTACTTATAGAAGAAACGTGCTCACTGGGTTTCTCTTATAGATGAAACGTGCTCACTGGGTTTCTCTTGTAGATGAAACGTGCTCACTGGGTTTCTCTTGTAGATGAAACGTGCTCACTGGGTTTCTCTTGTAGATGAAACGTGCTCACTGGGTTTCTCTTGTAGATGAAACGTGCTCACTGGGTTTCACTTTTGGCACATGATTTTGAATCGTGATAGAAGTGGTCTGTGGACGTCTCTGACGTTCATTAAGTAGACCCTGAATAGCATCATAAGTGAAATGGAGCCATGTTTGGAGCCATGTAAAAAATAAAGACAAGTCCTACAAGCATCAAGTGCTCTTCTCCACTGAATGGTATGAAGGTTGTCAGGTCCTATTGAAAGTGCACTGGCTTGCCACACAGCTTTCAAAAAATCTAAGTAAATATTTGGTTTCAAAGTGTTCAGTCACCTGTGAAATATTGTGGATTGTTATAAGCAGAATGGTTGTAGAACTACGACACAGACATAGACCCAGAATGGTTGTAGAACTACGACACAGACATAGACCCAGATTGGTTGTAGAACTACGACACAGACATAGACCCAGAATGGTTGTAGAACTACGACACAGACATAGACCCAGATTGGTTGTAGAACTACGACACAGACATAGACCCAGAATGGTTGTAGAACTACGACACAGACATAGACCCAGATTGGTTGTAGAACTACGACACAGACATAGACCCAGAATGGTTGTAGAACTACGACACAGACATAGACCCAGAATGGTTGTAGAACTACGACACAGACATAGACCCAGATTGGTTGAATATGGGTTCGACAGCTGGCATTCGAAGCCTGCTTCTCCTGTCATCCTTATCCAGAGCAAATAGATAAGGCCTCCATAAACAACTTTAGGTGACTTGCATAACTCATATTTACATATAGTGACTTGTGTACTCAGCTGGGTATTAGCTGAAGTATAGAAAGTTACCTGCCCAGATATAAAGGCTCTTCTTCTAGATTTTTCCCTATTGGCTGTTAGTTGACAATGATATGTGATGAAATAAGAGATTAAAGACACTAATTTCCGCAGAACTTCCACTTCCCACAGTTCAAACATTTATGGAGAATAATTATTCAAACGTAAAACTAGGCCGTGAAATTTGTATGAAAAAATAAAAATATGTTTAGCTCACACTTGAAAGATAAGCCTATAAACCCAGTCTCAAAGTTTTCAAAACATCTCTCTGGAATATCTGTTAAAGCTATTTGTGAAATAAATAATTTACATCCGTTTTAAAACGACAAAAACCATGCCCTTAAAATAAAGTGATATCTTTAATTAAGGTGAAATCATACTTGCCTTTTCCACATCTACTGTGGAAAGGGATTTCTGACGGCATGGGAGTCTGGAGGACTGTCCGCTTTTCAGGGGGACTGTCCGCTTTTCAGGGGGACTGTCCTCTTTTCAGGGGGACTGTCCTCTTTTCAGGGGACTGTCCTCTTTGTCAGGGGGACTGTCCTCTTTTCAGGGGGACTGTCCTCTTTTCGGGGACTGTCCTCTTTTCGGGGGACTGTCTTTTTTCGGGGGACTGTCTTCTTTTCGGGGGGACTGTCTTCTTTTCGGGGGACTGTCTTCTTTTCGGGGGACTGTCTTCTTTTCGGGGGACTGTCTTCTTTTCAGGGGACTGTCTTCTTTTCAGGGGGGGACTGTCTTCTTTTCAGGGGGACTGTCTTCTTTTCAGGGGGACCGTCTTCTTTTCAGGGGGACCGTCTTCTTTTCAGGGGGACCGTCTTCTTTTCAGGGGGACCGTCTTCTTTTCAGGGGGACCGTCTTCTTTTCAGGGGGACCGTCCTCTTTTCAGGGGGACTGTCCGCTTTTCCTCCCAGTGGGCCTTGTACTGACCACAGGAGGTTGGTGACACTTTGATTTAGGGAGGACAGACACATGGTAATGGCTGAAGTGGAATGCTATCAAATACATGAAACTCATGGTTTCCAGGTGTTTGATACTATTCCATTTGCTCTGATCCAGCCATTATTATGAGCTGTCCTCCCCTCAGAAGCCTCCTGTGATGCTGATGGTGGCCTAGTGTGTGTGTGTGTGTGTCTCAAGTTAAATGTATTAGTCGCGTACACAATTAGCAGATGTTATCGCTCATGTTGCGAAATGCTAGTGTTCCTTCCTGTCTCCAACAATACAAAACAATACATGCAAATCCCAACAATAAAGGAATGAAGAAATATGTAATAGTCCGGAATATAAATATACGTACAGTATATGTGTATAGACGTTATGGACAGTGTACAGTATGAATAGAAATTATGTGTATAGACAGTAGTTATATAGGAGGGTGTGTATAGACAGTATAGACAGTAGTTATATAGGATGGTGTGTATTGACAGTAGTTATATAGGATGGTGTGTATAGACAGTAGTTATCTAGGATGGTGTGTATAGACAGTAGTTATATAGGATGGTGTTTATAGACAGTATGGACAGTAGTTATATAGGATGGTGTGTATAGACAGTATAGACAGTAGTTATATAGGAGGGTGTGTATAGACAGTATAGACAGTAGTTAAATTGGAAGGTGTGTATGGACAGTATGGACAGTAGTTATATAGGATGGTGTGTATAGACAGTAGGTATATATAGGATGGTGTGTATAGACAGTAGTTATATAGGATGGTGTGTATAGACAGTAGTTATAGAGGATGGTGTGTATAGACAGTATAGACAGTAGTTATATAGGAGGGTGTGTATAGACAGTATAGACAGTAGTTATATAGGATGGTGTGTATAGACAGTAGTTATAGAGGATGGTGTGTATAGACAGTATGGACAGTAGTTATATAGGATGGTGTGTATAGACAGTATAGACAGTAGTTATATAGGATGGTGTGTATAGACAGTAGTTATATAGGATGGTGTGTATAGACAGTAGTTATATAGGATGATTTGTATAGACAGTATCGACAGTAGTTATATAGAATGGTGTGTGTATAGACAGTATAGACAGTAGTTAAATTGGAAGGTGTGTATGGACAGTATGGACAGTAGTTATATAGGATGGTGTGTATAGACAGTAGGTATATATAGGATGGTGTGTATAGACAGTAGTTATATAGGATGGTGTGTATAGACAGTAGTTATATAGGATGGTGTGTATAGACAGTAGTTCTATAGGATGGTGTGTATAGACAGTAGTTATATAGGATGGTGTGTATAGACAGTAGTTATATAGGATGGTGTGTATAGACAGTATAGACAGTAGGTATATAGGATGGTGTGTATAGACAGTAGTTATATAGGTTGGTGTGTATATACAGTAGTTATATAGGATGGTGTGTATATACAGTAGTTATATAGGATGGTGTGTATATATAGTAGTTATATAGGATGGTGTGTATAGACAGTAGTTATATAGGATGGTGTGTATAGACAGTAGTTATAGGATGGTGTGTATAGACAGTATAGACAGTAGGTATATAGGATGGTGTGTATAGACAGTAGTTATATAGGTTGGTGTGTATAGACAGTATAGACAGTAGTTATATAGGATGGTGTGTATAGACAGTAGTTATATAGATTGGTGTGTATAGACAGTAGTTATATAGGTTGGTGTGTATAGACAGTAGTTATATAGGATGGTGTGTATAGACAGTATAGACAGTAGTTATATAGGATGGTGTATATAGACAGTTTTATATAGGATGGGGTGTGTATAGACAGTAGTTATATAGGATGGTGTGTATAGACAGTAGTTATATAGGATGGTGTATATAGACAGTTATATAGGATGGTGTATATTAGAGGTTGACCGATTTATGATTTTTCAACGCCGATACCGATTATTGGAGGACCAAAAAAGACGGTACCGATTAATCGGCCAATTTTTTCCCCGGCCAATTTAATTTATTTTAATTTTTTATTATTTTATTTGTAATAATGACAATTACAACAATACTGAATGAACACTTATTTTAACTTAATATAATACATCAATAAAATCAATTTAGCCTCAAGTAAATAATGAAACCTGTTTAATTTGGTTTAAATAATGCAAAAACAAAGTGTTGGAGAAGAAAGTCAAAGTGCAATATGTGCTATGTAAGAAAGCTAACGTTTAAGTTCCTTGCTCAGAACATATGAAAGCTGGTGGTTCCTTTTAACATGAGTCTTCAATATTCCCAGGTAAGAAGTTTTAGGTTGTAGTTGTTATAGGAATTATAGGACTATTTCCCTCTATACCATTTGTATTTCATTAACCTTTGACTATTGGATGTTCTTATAGGCACTTTAGTATTGCCAGTGTAACAGTATAGCTTCCGTCCCTCTCCTCGCTCCTCCATGGGCTCGAACCAGCAACACAACGATCATTAGTGCGCACTAACTAGCTAGCCATTTCACTTCTGTTACACGAGCCTCATCTCGGGAGTTGATAGGCTTGAAGTCATAAACAGCGCAATGCTTGACACACAACGAAGAGCTGCTGGCAAAACGCACGAAAGTGCTGTTTGAATGAAAGTTTACGCGCCTGCTTCTGCCTACCACCACTCAGTCAGATTCTTAGATACTTGTATGCTCAGTCAGATTATATGCAATGCAGGACACGCTAGATAATATCTAATAATATCATCAACCATGTGTAGTTAACTAGTGATTATGATTGATTGTTTTTTCTAAGATAAGTTTAATGCTAGCTAGCAACTTACCTCAGCTTACTGCATTCGCGTAACAGGCAGTCTCCTTGTGGAGTGCAACGAGAGAGAGGCAGGTCGTTATTGTGTTGGACGAGTTAACTGTAAGGTTGCAATATTGGATCCCCCGAGCTGACAAGGTGAAAATCTGTTGTTTTGCCCCTGAACAAGGCAGTTAACCCACTGTTCCTAGGCCGTCATTGAAAATAAGTATGTGTTCTTAACTGACTTGCCTAGTTAAATAAAGTTATAAAAATAAATACATCTGAAAATCGGCGCTCAAAAATACCGGTTTCCGATTGTTATGAAAACTTTAAATCGGTCAACCTCTAGTGTATATAGACAGTTATGTAGGATGGTGTTTATAGACCGTATGGACAGTATATGAATAGAAAAGGTCCCCCCCTTCACTTTGGATGGTGTATTAATACACCCAGTCACTACAAGGTACAGGCGTCCTTCCTAACTCAGTTGACGGAGAAGAAGGAAACCGCTCAGGGATTTCACCATGAGGCCAATGATGACTTTAAAACAGTTACAGAGTTTAATGGCTGTGGTAGGAGAGAACTGATGATGGATCAACAACATTTAGTTACTCCACAATGCTAAACTAGTTGACAGTGTGAAAAGCAGGAAGCCAGTACAGAATAGAACAATATTCCAAAACATGCATCCTGTTTACAACAAGGCACTAAAGTAACACAAAATGTGGCAAAGCAATTAACTTTTTGTCTGTAATACAAAGTGTTATGTTTTGGATTTTCCCTAAACACATTACTGAGTACCATATTTCAAGCATAATGGCAGCTGCATCATGTTATGGGTATGCTTGTAATCGTCAAGGACTGGGAGTTTTCAGGATAAAAAAGAAACTGAATGGAGCTAATCACAGGCAAAATCTTAGAGGGGAAAACCTGGTTGTCTGCTTTCCACCAGACACTGGGAGAATAATTTACATTTCCAGCAGGACAATAACATAGAACACAAGGCCAAATCTAAACTGGGGTTGCTTAGCAAGAAGAATGTTCCCGAGTGGCCAAGTTACAGTTTTGTCTTAAATCTGTGTGAAAATCAATGACAAGACTTGAAAATGGCTGGCTAGCAATGATCGACAACCAACTTAACAAAGCTTGAAGAATTTTTGAAAGAATCGCATGCAAATATTGTTCAATCCAGGTGTGCAAAGCTCTTAGACTTTCCCAGAAAGACTCACAGCTGTCGTCTCTGATTCTAACATGTATTGCCTTAGGGGTGTGAATACTGACTTAGGGGTGTGAATACTGACTTAGGGGTGTGAATACTGACTTAGGGGTGTGAATACTGACTTAGGGGTGTGAATACTTATGTAAGTGAGATATTTCCGTATGTCATTTTCAATACATTTTGCACGATGGGGTATTGTGTTTAGATGAGTGAGGTAAAACGTCAATGTAATCCATTTTGAATTCAGGCTGTAACACAACAAGATGTGGAATAAGTCAAGGGGTGTGAACACTTTCTGAAGGCAAATTAGGAGGATCATTGACTAGAAAACCCCCCAAAATAAAAATAGACCTGAATAAATATCAGAACGAGGAAGGAGTCCGTAATATATGTAAGGGTGCGTGTTGCCAGTATATGAATAGAAAAGGTGTGTACAGCAGTAGTTTTTAGGATGAGCCTGGACTAGAATACCCACGGACCCCTCACACCCCATGCCAATCCCACTCCAGCCACCAGAATACAATATCCGTTATCTATGTTTGACCAGTAGTATGAAGCTGCGGGTTGGATTATTCCTCCTTCAACCTTTTTTTGTAACGTATTCCCTGTGAATCTGGTGACGTTTTTCCCCTGTGATGTTTTGCAGTTCAAGGAAACTAAGATGGTTGAGAATTGATGCCTGATGTGGTTGTTATTATTAGGGTTACTAGTGTGCTAGAACTAATGATCACATGGACCGTCAGACCAAGCGAGGTTAGAGGATATGTCACGGAGCTCATGTGCTTTTATACATGCTGGGCCTACTGACGTCTTCCCTCTTGGTCGTTTTTATGGCTGACCAGAGTGGTTTTCTGTGGTTAGTCTGGGATGTTCATATAGGACAGTGGTGGGTAGCTCATGCTGCACCTGCTGAATGAATGTGGTTGTTATATCGAAGTTCCACAACTGTCTAACTCTCTAACAACTTGTTATACGAGAGAACCTCGCCACTCAGCAAATGTTTGAAGTTTATGGTGAAACTGGTGGTCTAATGAGCATATACTGTACAGTACCTTCAGATAAGAGGAGAGAGGGTGAATCTCTAAGGGTGGCTGGGGCTTGTTTGAGTGACAATGGGTGTTTCTCAAGTGTTCAACCGCGTGTGTGGAGAATGCATAAAACAATACATTTGAGAAGCACTCACACTTCCCCTGCTGTATTAGCTCACTCTTGACACATTCACTGAACCGTCTTCCTGCCAGGACAGCAATGGCAATAGAATTGAAACAAGATCTACACAAAGCAACTATTTTACTTCTTAACTATCAGTTAGCTATATGTGAATCATTATGCAGCTAACCAGCTAGTTAAACAGGCAAAAATGACCTAACACGAATATTATGCAAGATAGATGTCAATTATTCGTAGATAGCTAGCTATCAATTCTTTGTGGCTAACGAAAAGTGCTTGTAGCTAGCCAGTTATCCCTATTGACTTATTATGGACTTGCTATCTACGGTACGTAGGCAGGTAAACATGCCAAAATTAACACGGAATGTATTTATTAACGTATCAAGATAAAATATTGTAGTCAGGCAACATATGAGATGTGAATAAGCAACATTTCATTTCGAGGTCGGAGTGTATTTTCTCTCTCGCTTTAGCTCAAATAATAACTGTCATTGATTTTTAGAAATTGTGCGTACTTTTTTTTTTACGTGGTTGAGTCATATGTCTTTGCATACTTCATTTTGAAGCTTGCATCGACGCGTGATTCCAAACGTGCACAAACGGAGTACACCATCGACAAGTGCCCCCTCTGTGCTCCGTTTCACATACTTTGATTCGGACTCCTACGCCGACGCTCGGATGCTGCAGTTTGCGTGCTCACTGCACGGTAGGTAGTAGGCAGTTTGCGTGCTCGCAGTTTGAGAAACACCCAAGGTCTATGTGGACTTCCTCACATTTGAATGAAATGCCGCTGTTTATTTAACTTGTTTTAGTGTTTCAACAAAGCCCTTGCCTCTTTCTCCCAGAGCGGAACACAGTGTTCTGAAATTATGTCCGGAAGATGACAGTCCTTAAGAGAGAAGTCACTTTTTACATAAGCTTTCATTGGACTCTGAGAAACTCCTGTCTTTACTGTTACAGGTTTTATGAGTGGGTTACTCAAAGATGGATGTTTATAACATTTTGAAGAGGCTGAAATATTTTTTAGGCTATTTTTACAGTGTTCGTCCCTCAACGTTGTTAGTAAGAGCCCACTAAAAGCCTGGTGAGTTTGGAGAAAACCCACTCTCTCTATTGCTCTGTTATGAAGCTAAGTGCACAGCGTCCATCTCAGCATTGATATGGTTATCTCTCTGAACAGAGCGGGAATTAATGAGGTGATTTGTTTGAAAGGAAGGTGAACATTTGCCTCTCCCCTAGGGCTTGTTGACTCGGACTCTGAATTTTGGTGGAAGGAATTGGAAATCAGGGATTGCATGTTAGGGAATCATTTTCTTATTTGTTTCTTTAACTTTTTCTTTTTTGACCAAAACCAGGTATTATCTGCTGCTGCAAGGTCAGGGGTCAGGGGTGAATTTCAGGGTTCCATGTGACAGCGTGGCTGTCGAAAGTGGACAGCCTCACAATTCTGTGTCTCTATGTATTTAGCTCCTTTAGTGTTTCAACAAACAAACCCATTCTGTCTCTACAGAGAGGAACACACAGTTCTCAAGTGATGGGACCATCCTGAGGAAACTGACACTTCAAACAGAATGAACATTCAGCTCAACCGTACAATCATATCAAATCCATAAAAAAACGGACCTCGCCAAAGAACTCAGCAGTCAAGCCACCATCCCAATAACTTTGAAACATTAAACAAGGATTCCTTCTCCAAACTAATCTCTTGAACAACCCCTTGTTTCAATTTCAACACTGAATGCACTTATTGTTAGTCACTCTGGATAAGGGTATCTGCTAAATGACAAGATTGCATACTGTAACCCTGCCCTGACCACAGAGTCCATCCATTGAGAGTTTCTTCTCTTAGGTCTTAGGTAAGGTTGGTGGGACTGTGACATAGGCCCAGAGTTTCACATCACTCTGTCAGACTGTGTTCTGCTGACCCTAGGCAGCTGATTGGTGGGACTGTGACATAGGCCCAGAGTTTCACATCACTCTGTCAGACTGTGTTCTGCTGACCCTAGGCAGCTGATTGGTGGGACTGTGACATAGGCCCAGAGTTTCCCTTCACTCTTTCAGACTGTGTTCTGCTGACCCTAGGCAGCTGATTGGTGGGACTGTGACATAGGCCCAGAGTTTCACATCACTCTGTCAGACTGTGTTCTGCTGACCCTAGGCAGCTGGTTGGTGGGACTGTGACATAGGCACAGAGTTTCACATCACTCTGTCAGACTGTGTTCTGCTGACCCTAGGCAGCTGATTGGTGGGACTGTGACATAGGCCCAGAGTTTCACATCACTTTGTCAGACTGTGTTCTGCTGACCCTAGGCAGCTGGTTGGTGGGACTGTGACATAGGCCCAGAGTTTCACATCACTCTGTCAGACTGTGTTCTGCTGACCCTAGGCAGCTGATTGGTGGGACTGTGACATAGGCCCAGAGTTTCACATCACTCTGTCAGACTGTGTTCTGCTGACCCTAGGCAGCTGGTTGGTGGGACTGTGACATAGGCCCAGAGTTTCACATCACTCTGTCAGACTGTGTTCTGCTGACCCTAGGCAGCTGATTGTGATCTCCATCAGGGGCTTCGGGGGTAGAGAGCCGTCCTATTAGGGACAGACTCCAGGCCCAATGAAACCAGGGTGTATTTATAACCAATGTTCCCTCTAAGCTGCACGCTTGTGTGGGCGTGCAGCTCCCCGGGACTGCTGTGCAGAAGCAATATCAACGCGTGCAGAGAAGCACGAGATTGGACTCCTCAACGTTCTATAGCTTTCACTGTTAACACTATCAACGTTTCCCTTCACTGTGGAAATTGCGATCGAATCAACGCAATATTAGCCACTTTCAATGCAACGTACCGAAACTAAACAAACTATGCAAGCCTTAGAATGCAAAACTAACTATGCAAGAGATTTTTGTTGTAGGCAGAACGCATGTGTAGGATTGTATTGACTGGCACCACTCAGGCATGTGCTCTACACAGACCGAGAAAGCGAGAGCTACATGAAGTGCCATGTGCACTTGTGTTCATATCCTTTGAGTGAATTATTAGCCCAGTTATAGGTCATTTGTAGTCAGCAATGGGGGATTGATGTTGCTTCCTGCAAGAGCACAAAACGTGTGCATTTCTTATGGAGCCAGATAGCTGCCAAAAGGTTGAACGTACGTATCGTTAGGATCGTAAGAAAATCCATATGTAAATTGTTAGGATTGTAAGGAAAACCATTATTGAAACATGAAACGTTAAATTACGTCTGTAAACCTACAAACCCTATGAATGAACACTTTCAAGTCTTACTGCAGGCCTCCAGAAGGGCATCTTTTGAGACGGAGGGGGGCTTTTCTGAAAGGCGCGCAGCACTGCATGGATCCCAAGCTATCTAACTGGGCAGCAGCATCGCTGTGAGAGGGAATAACCGAAACGGAGACTACATGAGACCACTGCAGCAGAGTTATTGTAAAGTGTGAGAATAAGATTATGCCAGATTTATTCTACGTTTTAACCTCTCCCTTGTTCTTTTCAATGTCCTATATATATGTTCATGACCGGATTCATATGAAACAAATCAAAAATATTATTTAAAGATATATTTTTAGTGGCAAAGACTCCAGTGGGATCATACATAATTCATAGATTTACCAAACATCTATTATTATGCTGTTTCATTATTCCTGGTGGATACTACTGGTTATGAGTCATTATTCCTGGTGGATACTACTGGTTATGAGTCATTATTCCTGGTAGATACTACTGGTTATGATTCATTATTCCTGGTAGATACTACTGGTTATGATTCATTATTCCTGGTAGATACTACTGGTTATGATTCATTATTCCTGGTAGATACTACTGGTTATGATTCATTATTCCTGGTAGATACTACTGGTTATGATTCATTATTCCTGGTAGATACTACTGGTTATGATTCATTATTCCCGGTAGATACTACTGGTTATGATTCATTATTCCCGGTAGATACTACTGGTTATGATTCATTATTACCGGTGGATACTACTGGTTATGATTCATTATTACCGGTGGATACTACTGGTTATGATTCATTATTACCGGTTGATACAACTGGTTATGATTCATTATTACCGGTTGATACAACTGGTTATGATTCATTATTACCGGTTGATACAACTGGTTATGATTCATTATTACCGGTTGATACAACTGGTTATGATTCATTATTACCGGTTGATACAACTGGTTATGATTCATTATTACCGGTTGATACAACTGGTTATGATTCATTATTACCGGTTGATACAACTGGTTATGATTCATTATTACCGGTTGATACAACTGGTTATGATTCATTATTACCGGTTGATACAACTGGTTATGATTCATTATTACCGGTTGATACAACTGGTTATGATTCATTATTACCGGTTGATACAACTGGTTATGATTCATTATTACCGGTTGATACAACTGGTTATGATTCATTATTACCGGTTGATACAACTGGTTATGATTCATTATTACCGGTTGATACAACTGGTTATGATTCATTATTACCGGTGGATACTACTGGTTATGATTGCAGAAAGAGCCCAGAGAATGGGATGGTGCAATATTGAATGAGTCATATGTTGATAAGGTGCATGCATGAGGATGTCCACGTCACCCAGAGACATGTCCATGTTGTAGAGATACAACTAGCGGACAAACTTCACTGTTGTAGACATAACACAGCCAGGGCCATCTAGACTCACGCTGGCAAACACATCCATTACATTATCTACCTAAATGTGAAGTAAACTCAACTGATGAGTAATAGAGGGAACATGCAGGATACCTTTTTCTGGTTTCCCTGTTGTTTTTATACGGTGTTCTATTTGTTTGCCTATTACTCCTCACAGGCTGTTTGGTGTATGTTTTTTGTTGTTGTTGGTGAGATGAAACTGGCAAAACTCTAAAAGGTATTATTGTACATCAGATTTGCAACAAAAGATTTGTTCGAGCCTAAAATGTTAACCCGTAGTCCTAACATGGTGTTTGTCAAATCAAATCACATTTTATTGGTCACATACACATGGTTAGCAGATGTTAATGCGAGTGTAGCGAAATGCTTGTGCCTCTAGTTCCGACAGTGCAGTAATATCTAACAATAATAATGAATAAATAAATAATAATAATCTAACAATTTCACAGCAACTACCTAATACACACATCTAAAGGGGTGAATGAGAATATGTACGTATTAATATATGGTTGAGCAATGGACGAGCGGCATAGGCAAGGTGCAATAGATGGTATAAAATACAGTATATACATGTGAGATGAGTAATGTAAGATATGTAAACATTAAAGTGGCATTATATAAATTGGTATTGTTTAAAGTGACTAGTGATCCATTTATTAAAGTGGCCAGTGATTGGGTCTCCATCTAGGCAGCAGCCTCTCTGAGTTAGTGATGGCTGTTTAGCAGTCTGATGACCTTGAGATAGAAGCTGTTTTTCAGTCTCTCGGTCCCAGCTTTGATGCACTTGCACTGACCTCGCCTTCTGGATGATAGCGGGGTGAACAGGCAGTGGCTCGGGTGGTTGATGTCCTTGATGATCTTTTTGGCCTTCCTGTGACATCGGGTGATGTAGGTGTCCTGGAGGGCAGGTAGTTTTTCACCGGTGATGCGTTGTGCAGACTGGACCACCCTCTGAGAGCCTTGCGGTTGAGGGCGGTGGAGTTACCGTACCAGGCGGTGGAGTTACCGTACCAGGCGGTGCAGTTACCGTACCAGGCAGTGCAGTTACCGTACCAGGCGGTGCAGTTACCGTACCAGACTGTGATACAGTCCGACAGGATGCTCTCTATTTGTGAATCTGTAAAGTTTGTCAGGGTTTTGGGTAGAGGTTGACCGATCATGATTTTTCAACGCAGATACCGAATATTGGAGGACCAAAAATAAGCTGATACCGATTAATTGGCCTATTTTATTATTATAATTAAAATTTTAAATTAAATTATGTATATATTTATATGTAAAACACAGTGTTGGAGAAGAAAGTAAAAGTGCATATGTGCCATGTACAAAAGCTGACGTTTAAGTTCCTTGCTCAGAACATATGAATGCTGGTGGTGGTTCAATATTTCCAGTTAAGAAGTTTTAGGTTGTAGTTATTATAGGAATTATGACGCCTCAACTATTTCTCTCTACACCATTTGTTTTTCATATACCTTTGACTATTGTATGTTTTTATAGGCACTTTGTATTGCCAGCCTAATCTCGGGAATTGATAGGCCTGAAGTCATAAACAGCGCTGTGCTTCAAGCATTGCTAAGAGCTGCTGGCAAACGCAGTAAAGTGCTGTTTGAATGAATGCTTACGAGCCTGCTGCTGCCTACCACCGCTCAGTCAGACTGCTCTATCAAATATGCTCTATCAAACATTGCTGTCCCTAGAGGTCAATGTTGTTCTCTGAGGCTGACCGGAACATATTTCAGTCCGGGTGATCAAAACATTCTTGAAGCGTGGCTTCCGATTGGTCAGACCAGCGTTGAGTGGTTGTATGTTCACAGATGGAATTTTACATTTCATGTTTAATGCATGGCTTTTCTTACGATCCTAACAATTTCCGTATCCATTTTCTCACGATCCTAACGGTGCGTACGTTCAACCTTTTGGCAGCTATCTGGCTCCAACATTTCTAGACGTCTTTGAAAAGCTAGTCAGATGAAGAGCTATTTTTTGGCTTAAAAGGGGCAGTGTTGTATTTTTAGGTAGCCAATAGGCAGAGGGTAGCATAATTTGTCTGATTCTTTGTAATAATGTCATGGGAATAATGATGCATTTTATATTGTAAAGTGGTTTTTGCATTAAAAAAACACAACATTTCCAGTCACCACCTTGTCTGAAGGACAAGTGGATAAACAGGTTGATGTCCAGCCCTGCATTTCTCATTGATTATAGGCCTACATTGAACACCACACATTGGCTGCTACTGTAGGCTGAATGCTAGAACAGCTATTTCCATGTTAAAATGTTATGGGATGCATTTTCTCCATTAGTTTTTGATGATAGGTCTCTCTGGTAGACCTACATTATGATTAAAATAGCCACAGTATCATACTTGGCCACTGTTAAAACGAACTTAAAGCAGCTACAGCCTCAGTGTTCACAGTAAACGCGCGCTGGAAGTTGCACAGAATTTTCACAATGTTCAAGTTTGTGCTCAGCTGACCTGAACATTTTTCAGTGATGAAAACAATTGTTTTTTTTAACCCTGGTCATTTTTCCTGACAAGAGAGCAGCCTTGCTTTTTCCTTTCCGCGCGCGGTCCGTCATTAAGTATGCTGGCAGTATCCGGGTCGTGACATGATATGGACGCAGGCTCCGAGTGTTCCTCATAGCTGGGCTCTGGTATCACTACCACAGGGCCGACTCGGCTTTCAACCTCGCTCGCCGGCCGGAGAACTAATTGGACTTTAATGGCTTACTTTGGGCCACTGTGTTTCTAATCACTCAACACCCTGCCATCAGGACAGCTTTAAATGAGACAGGACTATGTGCTTAAACATGTCATTAACATGTACTTTAATGTATAACTAACATGTATTTGTTAACCATTGATCACATTTGTATGGCCTGAAGAATGTACTTGCTCTACAATATAATTGCTCTATAATATAATAATATAATTGATATAGAATGCATTTGATAAAAATGGAATTGATAATGGCATTGGCCATCCTCTCATCATAGAGGTCACATGTAAATACACGGAGTATCTCTCAGTCCCCACCTGTCGCCCAGTGTCTGGGTCAGACTGTCCTTTCCCATGGTGTCTCCATCAGACCATGAGGAATGGCATCCTCCCTATGGTGCAACACTGCCCCGTTGAGACACCAGGCGATTTTGAGTCGTTAACCACAATGTGGTCATTGAACTGCCACCTGTTTCTTTTGACGGTTGTATTCTGACTGTCGTGTTGTGGACTACACATGTCACGCATTCAGTGTTTAGGTTACTAACAACAGTCAAAATATGGATGCTAGATATGTAAAACTGTAATAATGTTTTGAACTCTTAACGCGCTTATATTTACAGTATTTACACATAAACCATTATTATCTTCTAATAACTTTCTGGTACTCCTTCTTCCTGACAGTAAAGTAGAAACGACCAACCTCCCACTGGTTGCTTAATAAGTGACCCCTGGATTTGGGTCACCAGCTGTACTGTACTCTACTTCCTGCAGTGTTAGCAACAGTCAAGAGCAGAGGAAACTGGCCTCTCAGCCGGGTCACAGGGCTTTTGTTGTTCCGCGTCGCAAGGCGTTGATCCCTGAGCTCTCTGCTCGGCTCCTGTCTGTCGGTCTGTCGGTCTGTGTTCCGTTGTGATGCAGATCTGTTCCCTGAAGGACACACTCATTGACTGGCATGTAAACACACACTTGTACAAATGTTATGTAAATACTGGGATATACACATGAATGTATTTCACATGGTGTGGCATGACGCTGTACGCACACTCTCCCTCTCACACACACACATAGGGATGACACAATTATTGTATAACTGCGTTAAAAAAAAAACGACCTCATGAAGTTGGCTGAGAGAATGCCAAAAGTGAGCAGAGCTGTCATCATTCAAAGGGTGGCTACTGTGAAGAATCTCACATATCAAATATATTTTGATTTGTTTAACACTTCTTTGGTTACTACATTATTCCATATGTGTTATTTCATAGTTTTGATGTCTTCACTATTATTCTACAATGTAGAAAATAGTAAAAAAATAACGTGTGTGTATTTTGGAACGAACAGCTGACTGTAGACGGTACGGCCCAACATTCGTGTGGTTGAGTCTGTTTCCCCGATAATATAGACTCTTCACAAGGTGATGAAACTTTGCTGCCCCTTGCTGAAACAAGAAAGCTGTTGTAGTAAACAGTATATAGAATGGGCTTGGAACCTTGAACACTGGCAATATGACTGGTAAACTCATGGCTGCAATGGCATGCCTGGTATTGTGACGCGGTCATTTCCATGGTAATGTAGAATGTTCATTCAAATGATGTTAACTGATGTGGCTCATGCAATGGAATGTCTTTTTTTTTTGTATTGTCAGTTGAATCAACAAATCACAGCACATATTGATGGGTTCACTTCCTGATTTGACTTCCTGCTTTGCTCCTACAGTATGGGTACAGTCCACCCATTAGGCTATCATTGACTTGAATATGGCCGCCGGTCTATTCATTCTATTTATATGGCAGCACATGCAGTCAGGAGGACAGGAGAAAATGTGCGACACAAATAAACACACAATTCTATTTAGATATTTTTTTTGTCATTCGGACGGTTGTTATGGAGACCGCAGTCATTTTGGCTGGCCAATTACCGTCATCCAAAATTCCATCACATCCCATCAGACACATGCACACGACACACACGTGTCTGATAGATAGGGGTCATAGTGGTAGCTGAAGTTAAATAAGGAGGGGACTGTGGCATGTTAACACAGAGTATTAGGAACAAACCACTGTGAGGGGGTCACGTGTTGGACGATGGCTTCATGATGACATGTCCTTCACTGTGACATGTTACTATTGGCAGCCAGTCTTCACATTGTGACATTACAGGCATATTTATCAACCCTTGACCACTGACCAGGTCTCTCTTGCGGAAGAGATGTCTATCTCAATGAGACTAACCCGGATAAACACGGCAGCTGTAGAGACCTATTGTAGTCTAGGCCATGGATGTTAATGGCATTGGGGGGGGTTAAGAGTGGTGTGATGAATCACACTTGGTCCTCCAATACCAACAAGACCATAGAGATCTGCATAGACTTCAGGAAGTGTACAACACCCACCTCTGCAGGTCAGAACATAGAGATCGTAAAGGAGTCTGTAAATGTACAGACCTGATCTACAGAAATAGTAAACAGAGATCTTTAATGTTGACTGTTACTACATTGACTTTGTTTTTACAAATCTTTCATTTGAGAATATTTAAACTTTTTGTGTTTGTTTGTTGGTTTGGCAATCCTACCGTCAGTCAGAGAAATATGCTGAGAAGGATTGTCACCACAGCAAGCAAGGTAGTAGGAGTCAAACAGACAGGCTTGGATGAGCTCTTTAAGGTCAGGGCCTTCAGCAAGGCTCACAAAATCATTTTTGACCAAAGACACCCCCTGTACCCGGTCTTTGAACTCCTCCCCTCTTTTTGCAGGTACTGTATAGCCCCCACCCCTCCCCTGGCAGGAAAACACAACTAGATAATCATTTGTGCCAGGTGTGATATCCCTCATAAACAGCCCGGGTTCATGTTCCTATTGACCCAGTGAGGCCAGCAGGCTAGTCTCTTTAAAAAAACATGTTTTTATTGCTATGTAACTGTTAGGAATGTTGTATTGTCAATCTGTTTTCTACTGTATTTAAACGGCACTTTAATGTGTACATGATACTGCAACAAAATGTCCACATGGGGACAAAGTCAGTTAGGTAGAATTTTGGATGGAGATAGCAGTGCCCTCTGATTTCAGGGGCTTTCTCTTGGCAGGAGGATGTGGCGGGGTCGGCGGGTAGGGAAACGAGGGGACCGGGTGCAGATTTCTTAGGCATGCTCTCTGCCCTGACTCCTCTGTAGCTCATATAACTCAGCTATGCATACCAACTCACAATCCAAGACTAAGCATAAACTCTCACTACCACACGCGGGGAGAAAGAGAGGTGGAGTGAGGTTTTGTTATGTGTCTCTGGTATACGGTTAGTTGCATGTGGAACGCGTTCGGGATTCGTTTTCTAAGGGCTGCTCTCTCATTCAATGATAAGGTGTGTGTGAAAGAGATGTTCCCTCAAGTCAAGGCCCACAACTACATCCAGACTCTATACTAGTGTAGGTGCCTCCCTTTAGAACTGCTGTGGACTAGGATTCCTGTGTCACCACATAACCAATCCACTTTACCATTCAACAATGCCATTGTCTGACTGTGGGAAGTGCTAGCTGTCCATCGAGTACATCAAATACATGTGTCATGCTGACTAACTGTAGAAGATACACAACATGACCAAAAGTATGTGGACACCTGCTCGTCGAACATCTCATTCCAAAATCACGGCATTAATATGGAGTTGGTCCCCCCCCCTTTGCTGCTATAACAGCCTCCACTCTTCTGGGAAGGCTTTCTACTAGAAGTTGGAATA
>NC_056443.1:31593193-31663542 GCF_018296145.1 Oncorhynchus tshawytscha
TGCTTCACAAGGCTCTTCCTCCCCTAGGCCATGAGACACATGAGGAAACTTTTAGGCTCAGACCAGTGCTTAGTGTGTATACTCTGTTTGTTCTCGACTCTCTCTCTCTCTGCGTGTACTCTCTCTCTCTCTGCGTGTACTCTCTCTCTCTGCGTGTACTCTCTCTCTCTGCGTGTACTCTCTCTCTCTCTGCGTGTACTCTCTCTCTCTGCGTGTACTCTCTCTCTGCGTGCTTCACTCTCTGCTCTTCCTCTCTCTCTGCGTGCTCTCTCTCTGCGTGTACTCTCTCTCTCTGCGTGTACTCTCTGCTCTCTGCGTGTTCTCTCTCTCTGCGTTTCTTCTCTCTGCGTGTACTCTCTCTCTCTCTGCGTGTACTCTCTCTCTCTGCGTGTACTCTCTCTCTGCGTGTACTCTCTCTCTCTGCGTGTACTCTCTCTCTCTGCGTGTACTCTCTCTCTCTGCGTGTACTCTCTCTCTCTGCGTGTACTCTCTCTCTCTGCGTGTACTCTCTCTCTCTGCGTGTACTCTCTCTCTCTGCGTGTACTCTCTCTCTGCGTGTACTCTCTCTCTCTGCGTGTACTCTCTCTCTCTCTGCGTACTCTCTCTCTCTCTGCGTGTACTCTCTCTCTCTGCGTGTACTCTCTCTCTCTGCGTGTACTCTCTCTCTCTGCGTGTACTCTCTCTCTCTGCGTGTACTCTCTCTCTCTGCGTGTACTCTCTCTCTCTGCGTGTACTCTCTCTCTCTGTGTGTACTCTCTCTCTCTCTGTGTGTACTCTCTCTCTGTGTGTGTACTCTCTCTCTGTGTGTGTACTGTCTCTCGGTGTGTGTACTCTCTATCTCTGTGTGTACTCTGTGTAGTCTCTCTTTCTCTCTCTTTCTCTCTTTCTCTCTCTTTCTCTCTCTTTCTCTCTCTTTTTGTTGCTGCCCTGCTGGCTGCACACATCACATCCCCTGTTCCTTCGTTGATCCAAGCATTCCAGGGACGCCAGGCCATGAGGAGTGTCTCCTTTTCTGGAAGTTTTTGGATCGGGAGGTCTCGTGTGCTGCCTGGTTGCGTTTAACTTAATTTTCCTCCTCTCTCCTTTGTTTTTGCCCATCTAGGCAGATGTTGATGAGATTGATACGGATCCCCATTAGAGACAGCTTGTCTTACTGCGGTCTGACAGAAAACAAAAAATTAATTTTTACATTTTATTAATTTAGCTGACACAGCGAGTGCATATGTTCTCATACTATTCTGTTGAACATTACAGACAAAATACACCACTCTGGTGGACTGGGGTTGTGTTGGCTGGTAGGCAGTGGGACTGGGGTTGTGTTGGCTGGTAGGCAGTAGGACTGGGGTTGTGTTGGCTGGTAGGCAGTGGGACTGGGGTTGTATTGGCTGGTAGGCAGTGGGACTGGGGTTGTGTTGGCTGGTAGGCAGTAGGACTGGGGTTGTGTTGGCTGGTAGGCAGTAGGACTGGGGTTGTGTTGGCTGGTAGGCAGTGGGACTGGGGTTGTGTTGGCTGGTAGGTGGTGGGACTGGGGTTGTGTTGGCTGGTAGGCAGTAGGACTGGGGTTGTGTTGGGAGGTTGATAGGTGGTGGGACTGGGGTTGTGTTGGCTGGTGGTGGAGGTTGATAGGTGGTGGGACTGGGGTTGTGTTGGTTGATAGGCAGTGGGACTGGGGTTGTGTTGGCTGGTGGTGGGAGGTTGATAGGTGGTGGACTGGGGTTGTGTTGGCTGGTGGTGGGAGGTTGATAGGTGGTGGACTGGCGTTGTGTTGGCTGGTGGTGGGAGGTTGATAGGTGGTGGGACTGGGGTTGTGTTGGCTGGTGGTGGGAGGTTGATAGGTGGTGGGACTGGGGTTGTGTTGGGAGGTTGATAGGTGGTGGGACTGGGGTTGTGTTGGCTGGTGGTGGGAGGTTGATAGGTGGTGGGACTGGGGTTGTGTTGGCTGGTGGTGGGAGGTTGATAGGTGGTGGGACTGGGGTTGTGTTGGCTGGTGGTGGGAGGTTGATAGGTGGTGGACTGGGGTTGTGTTGGCTGGTGGTGGGAGGTTGATAGGTGGTGGACTGGGGTTGTGTTGGGAGGTTGATAGGTGGTGGACTGGGGTTGTGTTGGCTGGTGGTGGGAGGTTGATAGGTGGTGGACTGGGGTTGTGTTGGCTGGTGATGGGAGGTTGATAGGTGGTGGAACTGGGGCTGTGTTGGCTGGTGGTGGGAGGTTGATAGGTGGTGGACAGGTTGTGTTGGCTGATAGGCAGTGGGACTGGGGTTGTGTTGGCTGGTGGTGGGGGTTGATAGGTGGTGGACTGGGGTTGTGTTGGGAGGTTGATAGGTGGTGGACTGGGGTTGTGTTGGCTGGTGGTGGGAGGTTGATAGGTGGTGGACTGGGGTTGTGTTGGCTGGTGGTGGGAGGTTGATAGGTGGTGGACTGGGGTTGTGTTGGCTGGTGGTGGGAGGTTGATAGGTGGTGGACTGGGGTTGTGTTGGGAGGTTGATAGGTGGTGGACTGGGGTTGTGTTGGGAGGTTGATAGGTGGTGGACTGGGGTTGTGTTGGCTGGTGATGGGAGGTTGATAGGTGGTGGGACTGGGGTTGTGTTGGGAGGTTGATAGGTGGTGGACTGGGGTTGTGGTGGCTGGTGGTGGGAGGTTGATAGGTGGTGGACTGGGGTTGTGTTGGCTGGTGATGGGAGGTTGATAGGTGGTGGGACTGGGGTTGTGTTGGCTGGTGGTGGGAGGTTGATAGGTGGTGGACTGGGGTTGTGTTGGCTGGTGGTGGGAGGTTGATAGGTGGTGGACTGGGGTTGTGTTGGGAGGTTGATAGGTGGTGGACTGGGGTTGTGTTGGCTGGTGGTGGGAGGTTGATAGGTGGTGGACTGGGGTTGTGTTGGCTGGTGATGGGAGGTTGATAGGTGGTGGAACTGGGGCTGTGTTGGCTGGTGGTGGGAGGTTGATAGGTGGTGGACAGGTTGTGTTGGCTGATAGGCAGTGGGACTGGGGTTGTGTTGGCTGGTGGTGGGAGGTTGATAGGTGGTGGACTGGGGTTGTGTTGGGAGGTTGATAGGTGGTGGACTGGGGTTGTGTTGGGAGGTTGATAGGTGGTGGACTGGGGTTGTGTTTGCTGGTGATGGGAGGTTGATAGGTGGTGGGACTGGGGTTGTGTTGGGAGGTTGATAGGTGGTGGACTGGGGTTGTGGTGGCTGGTGGTGGGAGGTTGATAGGTGGTGGACCGGGGTTGTGTTGGCTGGTGATGGGAGGTTGATAGGTGGTGGGACTGGGGCTGTGTTGGCTGGTGGTGGGAGGTTGATAGGTGGTGGATGGGTTGTGTTGGCTGGGGTTGTGTTGGCTGATAGGCAGTGGGATTGGGGTTGTGTTGGCTGGTAGGCAGTGGGACTGGGGTTGTGTTGGCTGATAGGTGGTGGGACTGGGGTTGTGTTGGGAGGTTGATAGGTGATGGGACTGGGGTTGTGTTGGCTGGTGGTGGGAGGTTGATAGGTGGTGGGACTGGGGCTGTGTTGGCTGGTGGTGGGAGGTTGATAGGTGGTGGATGGGTTGTGTTGGCTGGGGTTGTGTTGGCTGATAGGCAGTGGGACAGGGGTTGTGTTGGCTGGTAGGCAGTGGGACTGGGGTTGTGTTGGCTGATAGGTGGTGGGACTGGCGTTGTGTTGGGAGGTTGATAGGTGGTGGACTGGGGTTGTGTTGGCTGGTGGTGGGAGGTTGATAGGTGGTGGACTGGGGTTGTGTTGGGAGGTTGATAGGTGGTGGGACTGGGGTTGTGTTGGCTGGTGGTGGGAGATTGATAGGTTTTGGGACTGGGGTTGTGTTGGCTGGTGGTGGGAGGTTGATAGGTGGTGGGACTGGGGTTGTGTTGGCTGGTGGTGGGAGGTTGATAGGTGGTGGACTGGGGTTGTGTTGGGAGGTTGATAGGTGGTGGGACTGGGGTTGTGTTGGCTGGTGGTGGGAGGTTGATAGGTGGTGGACTGGGGTTGTGGTGGGAGGTTGATAGGTGGTGGGACTGGGGTTGTGTTGGCTGGTGGTGGGAGGTTGATAGGTGGTGGACTGGGGTTGTGTTGGCTGGTGGTGGGAGGTTGATAGGTGGTGGGACTGGGGTTGTGTTGGGAGGTGGTGGGAGGTTGATAGGTGGTGGGACTGGGGTTGTGTTGGGAGGTTGATAGGTGGTGGGACTGGGGTTGTGTTGGCTGGTGGTGGGAGGTTGATAGGTGGTGGACTGGGGTTGTGGTGGGAGGTTGATAGGTGGTGGGACTGGGGTTGTGTTGGCTGGTGGTGGGAGGTTGATAGGTGGTGGACTGGGGTTGTGTTGGTTGGTGGTGGGAGGTTGATAGGTGGTGGGACTGGGGTTGTGTTGGCTGGTGGTGGGAGGTTGATAGGTGGTGGACTGGGGTTGTGTTGGCTGGTGGTGGGAGGTTGATAGGTGGTGGGACTGGGGTTGTGTTGGCTGGTGGTGGGAGGTTGATAGGTGGTGGACTGGGGTTGTGTTGGCTGGTGGTGGGAGGTTGATAGGTGGTGGGACTGGGGTTGTGTTGGCTGGTGGTGGGAGGTTGATAGGTGGTGGGACTGGGGTTGTGTTGGCTGGTGGTGGGAGGTTGATAGGTGGTGGACTGGGGTTGTGTTGGCTGGTGGTGGGAGGTTGATAGGTGGTGGGACTGGGGTTGTGTTGGCTGGTGGTGGGAGGTTGATAGGTGGTGGGACTGGGGTTGTGTTGGCTGGTGGTGGGAGGTTGATAGGTGGTGGACTGGGGTTGTGTTGGCTGGTGGTGGGAGGTTGATAGGTGGTGGGACTGGGGTTGTGTTGGCTGGTGGTGGGAGATTGATAGGTGGTGGGACTGGGGTTGTGTTGGCTGGTGGTGGGAGGTTGATAGGTGGTGGGACTGGGGTTGTGTTTGCTGGTGGTGGGAGGTTGATAGGTGGTGGGACTGGGGTTGTGTTGGCTGGTGGTGGGAGGTTGATAGGTGGTGGGACTGGGGTTGTGTTGGCTGGTGGTTGGAGGTTGATAGGTGGTGGGACTGGGGTGAAGAGACTCCTATATTACATCATGTTCTTTAGTATAAAACTTAGACTCAAGTGTAGCTTGTAGGTTAACTTCAGTACAGGATATTCCAGTGCGTTTCAACAGAGCACATTCAGACCCAAACTTATGTAACAGCCTGTGTCAGCCTCAGCCAAGATCAGAGCTGCTTTGCCATTTCAGCCCCTCAATCCCCTTACTATGCAGGTGTGTGTGTGTGTGTGTGTGTGTGTGTGTGTGTGTGAGAGCCTGTGATCGGCAGGGCTTGTGTTTTACAGGAGAAACGTGATCCTTTTGACTCTGTATGGGCGGCACTTGAGAAATGTGGCTAGTGTTTGCACCCGTGTGAATTTCTAAGTGTTGACCCCTGTCTGGGAAAGCAATGCGCCCCAGCACTGTGCACAATTACCGTATAACAGACCACCATGAAAATAAAATATCCTCCATAATCATTAAATAAATACAGATTCCAGACGTCATGCTTGGCATTCAGGCCAAAGAGTTCAATCTTGGTTTCATCAGAACAGAGAATCTTGTTTCTCATGGTCTGAGAGTATTTAGGTGCCTTTTGGCAAAGGACACGAGGGCTGTCATCTGCCTTTTACTGAGGAGTGGCTTCCGTCTGGCCACTCGACCACAAAGGTCTGATTGGTGGAGTGCTGCAGAGATGGTTGTCCTTCTGGAAGTTTCTCCCTTCTCCACAGAGGAACTCTGTCAGAGTGACCATTGGATTTTTGGTCACCTCCCTGACTAAGGCCCTTCTCCCTGATTGCTCAGTTTGGCCGGCGGCCAGCTCTTGGAAGAGTCTTGGTGGTTCCAAACTTCTTCCATTTAAGAATTGATGGAGGCCACTGTGATCTTGGGGACCTTCAATGCTGCAGAAATGTTTTGGTACCCTTCCCCAGATCTGTGCCTCGACACAATCCTGTCTCTGAGCTCTACGGACAATTCCTTCGACCTCATGGCTTTGGTTTTGCTCTGACATGCACTGTCAACTGTGGGATCTTATATAGACAGGTGTGTGCCTTTCCAAATCATGTCCAATCAATTGAATTTACCACAGGTGGACTCCAATCAAATTGTAGAAAAATCTCAAGGATGATCAATGGAAACAGGATGCAACTGAGCTCAATCTCATAGCAAATTGTCTGAATACTTATGTTAATGTATTTTTATTTTATTTATAATAAATTAGCAAAAATGTCAAACTGTTTTTGCTTTGTCATTATGGGGTATTGTGATGTCATTATGGGGTATTGTGATGTCATTATGGGGTATTGTGTGTAGATTGCTGAGGATTTTAGAATAAAGCTGTACCATAACAAAATGTGGAAAAGATCTAGGGTTCTTTGTTACTTTCCGAATGCTGTGTGTGTGTGTGTGTGTGTGTGTGTGTGTGTGTGTGTGTGTGTGTGTGTGTGTGTGTGTGTGTGTGTGTGTGTGTGTGTGTGTGTGTGTGTGTGTGTGTGTGTGTGTGTGTGTGTGTGTGTGTGTGTGTGTAATGAATAGAATGGAATCTCTAACCCTGGCAATTTGTCTGGTAAACTCATACATACGCTCACAATGGCTGCCTGGTATTGTGATGCAATAATTTCCATGGTAATGTAGAACGTTCATTCAAATGATAACTGATGCAGTGGAATGTGTTTTCAGTTGAGTTGAATCAACAAATCACAGCACTATTGATGGGTTCACTTCCTGATTTTATTTCGTGCTTTGCTCCTATGGGTACAGTGCACCCATTATACTGTCATTGACTTGTTCTATTCATTCTATTTCTATGGCAGCACATGCAGTCAGGAGCGGATGAGAAGAGAAAATGTGGGTCTTTTAAAAAAAATAATCTATTTGAATGGTTATTACGGTGACCGCGGTCATTTGGCTGGCCAATAAGCGTCATCCAATGTTCCATAACCGTCACAGCCATTACCCACAATCCCAGCTGCTTTTCTATCAGTTCAGTGAAGATTCTGCTGTACTACCACACAGATAATTACTTTCGCCATGCCTCAAGGCACCATGGGTAGGAGAGTGTCCAGTTGTCACTGTTGCCACGCCGCCTCACAAACTCAAATTTGGACTCCTGTCAAACAGAAACCAAAATGTTGGCGGCAGTTCAATCATAACAAAAACTGACAGCCGGGCGAATAAACATTTAAACTGGGAATCAAGATGCATCTCCTCACTGTCGTTTCATTAAGGAAGTTAACACACGGGGACATTAATCGTTAACACGTTTATTAACAATGTGCTTTTTTTGTTCCACTTATCAAGTACTGGAACGTCCAACTTCAGTTTTATGGGCTCTGGATTTGGATGAATTTCTTTGGAAAATATTTCAGTTTGCAGTAATTGGAACGAAGAGAAACTGTAAGTCTGTTTGTTCCTATACTAAGTGGAAGACCCGTGTCAGGTGTGTGTGTTCCTGTGGAAGACCCGTGTCAGGTGTGTGTTCCTGTGGAAGACCCGTGTCAGGTATGTGTTCCTGTACTAAGTGGAAGACCCGTGTCAGGTGTGTGTTCCTGTGGAAGACCCGTGTCAGGTGTGTGTACCTGTGGAAGACCCGTGTCAGGTGTGTGTTCCTGTACTAAGTGGAAGACCCGTGTCAGGTGTGTGTTCCTGTGGAAGACCCGTGTCAGGTGTGTGTTCCTGTGGAAGACCCGTGTCAGGTGTGTGTACCTGTGGAAGACCCGTGTCAGGTGTGTGTTCCTGTACTAAGGGAAGACCCGTGTCAGGTGTGTGTTCCTGTGGAAGACCCGTGTCAGGTGTGTGTTCCTGTGGAAGACCCGTGTCAGGTGTGTGTTCCTGTGGAAGACCCGTGTCAGGTGTGTGTTCCTGTGGAAGACCCGTGTCAGGTGTGTGTTCCTGTGGAAGACCCGTGTCAGGTCTGTGTTCCTGTGGAAGACCCGTGTCAGGTGTGTGTGTTCCTGTGGAAGACCCGTGACATGTGTGTGTTCCTGTGGAATACCCGTGACAGGTGTGTGTTCCTGTGGAAGACCCGTGACAGGTGTGTGTTCCTGTGGAATACCCGTGACAGGTGTGTGTTCCTGTGGAAGACCCGTGACAGGTGTGTGTTCCTGTGGAAGACCCGTGACAGGTGTGTGTTCCTGTGGAAGACCCGTGACAGGTGTGTGTTCCTGTACTAAGTGGAAGACCCGTGTCAGGTGTGTGTTCCTGCACTTAAAAGTGTTAAGTGGAAGACTAGTGTTTAATTTGACACATGCCCCTCTGGATTTTAAGTGCTTGTGCAAGGCTCTCTCGCTCCCCTCTCTCTCTCTCTCGCTCCCCTCTCTCTCTCTCTTGCTCCCCTCTCTCTCTCTCTCGCTCCCCTCTCTCTCTCTCTCTCTCTCTCCCCTCTCTCTCTCTCGCTCCCTCTCTCTCTCTCTCCCCTCTCTCTCTCTCTCGCTCCCCTCTCTCTCTCTCGCTCCCCTCTCTCTCTCTCGCTCCCTCTCTCTCTCTCTCGCTCCCTCTCTCTCTCTCTCTCTCTCCTTCTCTCTCTCTCTCTCTCTCTCTCGTCCCCCTCTCTCTCTCTCTCTCTCTCTCTCTCTCTCTCTCTCTCTCTCTCTCTCCTCTCTCTCTCTCTCTCTCTCTCGCTCCCCTCTCTCGCTCCCTCTCTCTCTCTCTCTCGCTCCCCCTCTCTCTCTCTCCCTCTCTCTCTCTCTCTCTCTCGCTCCCCTCTCTCGCTCTCTCTCTCTCTCTCTCTCTCTCTCTCGCTCCCCTCTCTCTCGCTCCCCTCTCTCTCTCTCTCTCTCCCCTCTCTCTCTCGCTCCCCTCTCTCTCTCTCTCTCTCGCTCCCCTCTCTCTCGCTCCCCTCTCTCTCTCTCTCTCTCTCTCTCTCTCTCTCCCTCTCTCTCTCTCTCTCGCTCCCCTCTCTCTCTCTCTCTCTCCCCTCTCTCTCTCTCTCTCTCTCCCCTCTCTCTCTCCCTCTCTCTCGCTCCCCTCTCTCTCGCTCCCCTCTCTCCCCTCGCTCCCCTCTCTCTCGCTCCCCTCTCGCTCCCCTCTCTCTCGCTCCCCTCTCTCTCTTTCTCTCGCTCTCTTCTCTTCTCTCTCTCCCTCTCGCGCCATGCTCTCAATCTCCTCTCTTGGTCCCAGCTAGCCTCCAGTTAACGACTAGCTGGCTAATGAAATGTGTCCTAATAGCTGTGCTGAGGACCTGAAATAGTAGACCATTGAGAATCGTTATTTACTGTTCTTTAAAAGTGGCTGGCCTGTCCAGTTGAGTTATGACACTGCCATATGGTTACAGTTAACAAGGAGCTAGTTTGTTCCAAGTTGACGTCACGCCCCTTGTATACATGTGCTCACATGCTATTGTTGCCTTGATACTGTCTGGGGGCGTTGATACTGTCTGGGGCGTTGATACTGTCTGGGGGCGTTGATACTGTCTGGGGCGTTGATACTGTCTGGGGGCGTTGATACTGTCTGGGGGCGTTGATACTGTAGGGTGCGTTGATGATACTGTAGGGTGTGTTGATACTGTAGGGTGTGTTGATGATACTGTAGGGTGTGTTGATGATACTGTAGGGTGTGTTGTTGATACTGTAGGGTGTGTTGTTGATACAGTAGGGTGTGTTGATGATACAGTAGGGTACGTTGATACTGTAGGGTGTGTTGATGATACTGTAGGGTGTGTTGATGATACAGTAGGGTGCGTCGATACAGTAGGGTGCGTTGATACTGTAGGGTGCGTCGATACTGTAGGGTGCGTTGATGATACTGTAGGGTGCGTTGATGATACTGTAGGGTGCGTTGATGATACAGTAAGGTGTGTTGATGATACTGTAGGGTGTGTTGATGATACTGTAGGGTGTGTTGATGATACTGTAGGGTGTGTTGATGATACAGTAGGGTGCGTTGATGATGCAGTAGGGTGCGTTGATGATGCAGTAGGGTGCGTTGATGATGCAGTAGGGTGCGTTGATGATGCAGTAGGGTCTGATGATGATACTGTAGGGTGTGTTGATGATACTGTAGGGTGTGTTGATGATACTGCAGGGTGTGTTGATGATACTGTAGGGTGTGTTGATGATACTGCAGGGTGTGTTGATGATACTGTAGGGTGTGTTGATGATACTGTAGGGTGTGTTGATGATACTGTAGGGTGTGTTGATGATACTGTAGGGTGTGTTGATGATACTGTAGGGTGTGTTTTCCCAGTCCTCTGTTTGGTTTAGACCCCCTGCTCCGTCTCTCCAGAAACTCCTGATCCTTAGATTACAGTAGATCCAATATTGAGTTAAGGGATCAGAATGTGTTAACATAATGCAGTGACGTGTTTGAAAGTGTCCACGTACAGGTGAGAGTAAAGTATACATGGCGTGTTGTCATTGGATAATGCTAGCTAGCCAATGAATGAAGCCACGGGAATTTCTGGTGAATAGTGCAATCTTTGGCCAGGGTACGTTGGAGGAAGAGCTGGTGGGAAACCCAGACCCATGTGTCTGCCGTAGCTCTCCTCTGACTACCACGTAATCTACACCAACCACCGGAACCAGCAGGCACCCACAACCACACGCAGATCCAGCATTACCCAGCGTCCCCGGTGTCTGTGTGCATGCTTGTGTTGTTAGTGTGAGTGTGTGTGTGTTAGCGAGGGATCTGTGCCTAAGGACAACTACAGAATGAGAAATATCAATGCTTTTTTCTTTTAGCTCGCCAGTTAATTGCTGGGTCCCAGTCAGTAACTGTGGTATTAGCTGTCTGAGTAGATGTCATGGTTACTTACTACTGCTACTCTCTGCTTCAGTTCTTTGACGTTGATGTTCTTTTACCTAGTAATAAAGAGGTGTATTTTGATGCGCTGACTATAGCTGTACTCTCTGTTCTGGTGGTTTATTTATGGAGAGGGGAATTAGTGTCGTGTTGATGATAACGTCAATAATTGATATTGTCGTTAAGGTGAAGGAGAACCGGTACACTGTATCAGTTAGAAGGCAACAAGATAACACCAGGGACAACAAACGCAACACCAGGAACAACCAATAGCGCAAGCAACCAACACACATCTCACATGAATGGAAAACATCTCTTGTTTATGTCACCTCGAAATAGACTTCCTCCTTTTATTTCCATTCATCTTGCCGCCCACTCACCCAGGATGCTTTGTGATCCTGCGAGCGCTGAGATTTTTTCCTGCGAAGCCAGAGACGGCATACCACCAGGCGACCGCCACACACAGGAAGTTGCCTTCATAAACAACGTGTCCTCATAAACCCACAAACAGATGTCGTCGTCAAACCCACATACACTTTCAAATCACTCCTTTTACAAACCGCACCAGAACCAGTTGTACCTGCTCTGTCAGCAATACTTAATGGATTCAGATGTTTCCATATGCATCCAGGACATCTTTCTTCAGAAGTGCAGATGGGACATTTTACTGCAGATGTTTAGCATAGTTTCATATTGGCAGTAGATTTGCTGTAGTTGTAACAGTGACAGGACTACAGTACACATTTGCTCTGAAACGAGATGTTCCCTTCATGTTGTGAGTTTGTTCGCGTGTGTGTGTGAGAGCGAGCGAGAGGGAGACGTTCCATTGTTGAGGTTTTCCATGATAAGCCCACTGGTTTCCAGGGACTATTTTTAGCTCACAGTTCTCAAATTTGACCCCTTTTGGGTCGTAATTCTGACGGGTGTTTTTATTTATCATGAGTCCCCCGGAACACTGTGTCACCACGGATCACTTCACTTCCTGTCACATGGGTCATTGTAGGGTCAGCATGTCACACACATATACACACTGAAAATGACATCTGAGGAAGGGAATGGGAAGGTGAGTTTTGTGTTCCTGAATTGCAGCAGGTGGCCTACCCAAGTTCCATTTGTTATTTTCCAAGACTTTTGATAATAACTTAAAACACTTTTCTCAAATTGGGCTCAACTTAAACAAAGTAGTAGTATTACTGTACAAGGTCTACAGGGTTTTTGTCTTCTGTACAGCGATAAAACATGAACATCACCATCTCTTTCCTGGGTGGACAGCATGGCATGTCTTTGTAGGATGGATGTGCTGTAAGAAGTGGTGAGGGAGTTGGACTTGAGACCCATGGTTGTTGTCACACTGATGCAATATGGAATGCACTTAGCCCTTAAGATATCACCAGGTAGCCAAATAGATGCTATGTAAATATGTACATTTCTGTGACGGAGGACGCCTGCTAAGCAAATGAATTATATGACCTTTGTAAACATCATTTAGATATGCTAAAGCCTCCTTCAAAAACGTTTTGTCTTCATGACAAGTTGCATTTCATTATTTAGCTGCATTACTTTGATTATAATGTCAATGATTTACTGAAGATATTTTATATGTATTTTTTCCAGTTAAGTGATATCGTCCAATGACGCGCCCTTGCCAATAGTTTTGCCAAGTAACATGGGTTTCTTACCCAGTGTCCTCTCACCTGTACTTAGCCTGGGCTGTGGTCCAATCAAAAGACAATGTTTCCTTTTATCCATACAGTTAACTACATCATTTATAACATAGGGATGCAGCGGAGATAATGCTATGACCTGGTCTAAAGCAGAACACCAGTCAGTATCTGGTGTGACCACCAATTGACTCATGCAGCACGACACATCTCCTTCGCATAGAGTTGATCAGGATGTTGATTGTGGCCTGGTGAATGTTGTCCCACTGCTCCTCTTCAATGTCTGTGCAAAGTTGCTGGATTTTGGCAGGAACTGTAACACGCTGTTGTAGACCAGAGCATCCCAAACCTGCTCAATGGGGGACATGTCTGGTGAGTGTAAAGGCCACGGGAGAACAGGGACATTTTCAGCTTCCAGGAATTGTATACAGATCCTGGCGACATGGGGGCCGTGCATTATCATGCTGAAACATGAGGCGATGGCGGATAAGTGGCACAACAATGGGCCTCGCTCGTCACAGTATCTCTGTGCATTCAAATTGCCATAAATAAAATGCAATTCATCCATGAAGAGCACACTTCTCCAGCGTGCCAGTGGCCATCGAAGGTGAACATTTGCCCACTGTAGTCGGTTAGGATGCCGAACTGCAGTCCAGTCAAGACCCTGCTGAGCATGAAATCCTTTTGGGTTCATTAGCTGTCCGGGTGGCTTGTGAAGAAGCCGGGTGTGGAAGTCGGATTGAAACGCATTTTAGAGAAGAAAGCTTTTTGTGCGTATTGAATATTTCTGGGATCTTTTATTTCAGCTCGTGAAACATGGGACCATGTTGATGCAGTGTTTTCGTTTCTGTGTTAGTGTGTATTGTTCAACAGATAATGCCTTACTCATTGTGTCCAGTGGAATATTGTTTAAAGAGAGAGTGTCTTATTCTATAGATCCCAGCTGGTTTGACACTCTGCACTCACTATCCTGTCTGTCCTGATGAACATAGTCTGGTTTAGAGTAATGACTGGTCCATGTGCAGTGTACACTACATTATCAGCTGTATGTAGGTTGTCATCTGTGCATGTGTCTGCTCACAGTGTGTGTGTGTGTGCACTTTTGTGTGGTTATAGCGAATACATAGGCATGCTTTTGTGTGTGTGTGTGTGTGTGTGTGTATGTGTTCCATTGGACTGTATAGATAATGTGTGTGGCACTCGCTCAGACAGTTTGGTGCAGGCCCAGATCACACTGTCCTTTTGAAAGGGATACAGTGGCTTGCGAAAGTATTCACCCCCCTTGGCATTTTTCCTATTTTGTTGCCTGACAACCTGCAATTAAAATTGAAAAAAAAAAAGATTTAAAAAACATGCCTATCACTTTGAAGAAGCAAAATATTTTTTCTTGTGAAACAAACAAGAAATAAGATAAACAACTGAACTTGAGCGTGCATAACTATTCACCCCCCCAAAGTCAATACTTTGTAGAGCCACCTTTTGCAGCAATTACAGCTGCAAGTCTCTTGGGGTATGTCTCTATAAGCTTGGCACATCTAGCCACTGGGATTTTTGCCCATTCTTCAAGGCAAAACTGTTCCAGCTCCTTCAAGTTGGATGTGTTCCACTGGTGTACAGCAATCTTTAAGTCATACCACAGATTCTCAATTAGATTGAGGTCTGGGCTTTAACTTGGCCATTCCAAGACATTTAAATGTTTCCCCTTAAACCACTCGAGTGTTGCTTTAGCAGTATGCTTAGGGTCATTGTCCTGCTGGAAGGTGAACCTCTGTCCCAGTCTCAAATCTCTGGAAGACTGAAACAGGTTTCCATCAAGAATATCCCTGTATTTACCACCATCCTTCAATTCTGACCAGTTTCCCAGTCCCTGCAGATGAAAACATGGTGTTCTCGGGGTGATGAGAGGTGTTGGGTTTGCCTCCAGACTTAGCTTTTTCCTTGATGGCCAAAAAGCTAAACTTTTGTCTCATCTGACCAGAGTACCTTCTCCCACATGCCTTTTGACGAACACCAAATGTGTTTGCTTTTTTTGTTCTTTAAAATTTCTTAGGGAGGATGTTCCTCCGGCGGGATCAAAATCAGCAGATATTTTAGAGCGCCACTGATTGTTTTCGATAAAACTCAAACTTTCATTAAAACACAAATGCAAGGTAGTGAATTAAAGCTACACTCATTGTGAATCTAGCCACCAAGTCAGATTTGTAAAATGCTTTTCGGCGAAAGCATGAGAAGCGAATATCTGATAGCATGCACCCCCCCCGAATACCAGACCGTCAACAAAACAACAGATTTAGCGGTAGCCGGCGCTACCCAAAACGCAGAAATAAAATATAAAACATTCATTGCCTTTGACGAGCTTCTTTCTTGGCACTCCTATATGTCACATAAACATCACAATTGGGTCTTTTTCCCGATTAAATCCGTCATTGTATACCCAAAATGTGATTTGCTGACGACCGGTCTGATCCAGAAAAATGCCCCTTTACATGACGCAACGTCACTTTTTAAAATTACAAAAGTTACCTATATACTTTTACAAATCACTTCAAATTGCTTTTCTAAACCAACTTTAGGTATTAATAAATGTTAATAGTCTATTAGATTGATCACGGGGCGATCTGTATTCGATAGCAGCAAGTCTTGAAATCATCGTCCATGTTTTCACTTTCAAAACATCCTGTGGAGTGAGCCCAAAGAAAGGAAACGCGTCACGTTTCCAAACCAAGGATAAACTAGGCCCAAAATGACAGCATTGGCGACATCGTGTGGAAGCTGTAGGCGTTTACAGGGGCTTGATAAGTATTTTCCTTCGCCTTAGGCAATACATTGACCGGCGGATGGATATTATTATTATTTTTTTAGTGACCAGTTTTTCGAAGGATTTTGACTCCTAAACACGTTCTGTTATAGCCACAGACACGATTTAACCAGTTTTAGAGACTTCAGAGTGTTTTCTATACACACACACTTATCATATGCATATACTATATTCCTGGCATGAGTAGCAGGACGCTGAAATGTTGCGCGATTTTTAACAAAAAGCTGCGAAAATTCGCAGCCTCCCTAAGAGGTTTTAAGCAATGGCTTTTTTTTCTGGCCACTTTTCCGTAAAGCCCAGATCTGTGGAGTGTACGGCTTAAAGTGGTCCTATGGACAGATACTCCAATCTCCGCTGTGGAGCTTTGCAGCTCCTTCAGGGTTATCTTTGATCTCTTTGTTGCCTCTCTGATTAATGCCCTCCTTGCCTGGTCTGTGAGTTTTGGTGGGCGGCCCTCTCTTGGCAGTTTTGTTGTGGCGCCATATTCTTTCAATTTTTTAAATAATGGATTTAATAGGGCGCCATGGAATGTTCAAAGTTTCTGATATTTTTTTATTACCCAACCCTGATCTGTACTTCTCCACAACTATGTCCCTGACCTGTTTGGAGAGCTCCTTGGTCTTCATGGTGCCGCTTGCTTAGTGGTGTTGCAGACTCTGGGGCCTTTCAGAACAGATGTCTGTGTATATAATGAGATCATGTGACAGATCATGTGACACTTAGATTGCACACAGGTGGACTTTATTTAACTAATTATGTGACTTCTGAAGGTAATTGGTTGGACCAGATCTTATTTAGGGGCTTCATAGCAAATTTTCACGCACCACTTTTCCATTTTTTTATTTATTTTTGAATATTTTTAACCTATTTTTTTATTTCACTTAACCAGTTTAGACTATTTTGTGTATGTCCATTACATGAAATCCACATAAAAATCTAGTTAAATTACAGGTTGTATTGTAAAAAAAATAAGAAAAACGCCAAGGGGGGGATGAATACTTTTGCAAGGCACTGTAGGCTGTACTGCTGGACTCAGTTGCTGTAGGATTCTCTAGAGCACAAATGAAAACAATGTGGCCTCTTGGGATGTGAGAGGAATATCATACCAGACTGTAAAATGGAAGAGGGTTTCTCAGACCTGATGTTTTTGACAGGATACAATAGTGCCCATGCGGAAATCCAATGACACAGTTCTCTGCTCTCTGAATTCTGTTAAATGTCTTCAATACAATCTCTAGAATTAAGTTTGAAAATTTCAGACATTACTTTTTGAGAGGCTCTGTTCTTTGCAACCTTGGAGTGACGTGACCTTGTGGTACAGCACTATTCACCCATTAGCACAGTGTAGCACAGTGTTTTTAAAAACAGATAATGTCAATTAAATATGTACATTATAAATATAATAATAAATAATAATGTAAATAATAAATCATGTAAATCTGTCTGGACGTGAATTGTGAACATCTGTCAACGTCTCGCCAAATGGATGTTTATAGACGTGATTATACCATGGCATTATGGAATTCTCATTTCTGATTGGCTTGGAGGGCATTCTAGAGCGTTCATTATTTCCTTGCAGCGCACAGTTTATCTGCACGGTCAAATTCAATGGCTATAGTTCATTCTTACATGTTCTATATTTGAGCTGCTTTTGAAAGCAAAAGTCTAATTTGGCATTTGTTGAGTTAGATTTTCCTTAATAGCAAGCTAGGACTGATGGTTTGGTTAGCTAAACTAGCAAGTCTGTGTTTGGTTATCAAGGCAACTACTGTATCTATCTAGTCAACTCGCAAGCTACTTCAGTGGATGTTGAACACATTTCTTGTGCCAAATTAACGCATTTCTGGCAGAAAATGTGTTATATTATAGCCATGGTATAACAGGGATAATCAAATAGGGGCTCTATGCGTTCTCTGGAAAATAATATATCTGTGTGGAAGGTGAGTTCCGCCACTTCCACACCATTAATTATTGAGCATAAAATGCATAGGCCCTCATTGATTATCCCTTACTTAATACACAAGACTTGATGCCTGAGACCTTTAACCTGAGTATGACCTGTAACATTTGATCTTTTGAACTCTCTCCAGACCCCTGTCTGACAGTGATGCCTCCATGCATGGGTGCCGCAGACCGTTTCAGCCTGGAGGCCCTCCGGGTCATTCACAAACAGCTGGATGACGACAATGACGGGGGAATCGAGGTCAACGAGAGTGTAGAGGTGAGTCATACTAAAACTGGATTAGTCTATGTATGTGACATTCGCTGATCATTTGTGATACCAAGTCATTGGTGTTATCAAGTCATGTATGTGACCTGCTTATTTCTGTTACAAGTCATGTGCGTAATTTGGTCATTGTTGTTATGAAGTCATCTCTGTTACCAAGTCGTCATTGTTCCCTGGTCATTTCTGTTTTCCAAGTTATTTATTTTTTATGATAATGTTTTGAGTATGCATTGTTAAGGTGGGAACGCTTTGTGGCTTTAAAAGTTGACCTGAACTTGGCCTTAAAACCTTACAGCCTGATAAACAACACCATAAACTAATGGAGTAATGTTTGCAAGCCATTATCAGCTTAGGAAGCTCGTGGAGAGATAGTGGAGATAAGAGAGGGAGAGAGAGAGAATTCTAATATGATAGGCCTTTCTCAGTGTGATTGACAGTAAGACCACCATGACATGGTCTGACCTATAACCTCTCGTAATCAGCACCGTCTTAGTTGAATAAAAAACACATTTATTGTGTGTGTGCTTACACATTTGTGTTTGTGTGCCCATGCATGTGTGGGATGACGGAGCAAGTTACTGCGACTTTATAAGAGTAAAGAGAAGCTTCGTAAAAGCCCATGTTTATGGCCCCAGTAGGATTTGATAGCTCTTCTTGAGTGGAAGGAGGCAAAGAGTTGCCCATTCTGCCAAGACATGAGCTGTCCTCGGATCAAAGGACGGTTGTAGTGTCACTAGAGATCCCCAGTGGTGTACGACTAGGTGCAGGGTGAAGCTCCATGTAGACGCTAATCTTGGGTGATTTAAAAAATATATATATTTAATTTTCTCCACGAATGGTTAAGGTTAGGATTTGGGGAGGGGAATTTGATCCTACATCTGTACCACAAGCGAAAGTTGACCCTAGAATGTGGAATGACTATTCCCAGGGAGATTGGATTGACACACTCAGGCGAACATGTGACATGGTCTGCTCATTTCTGTTCATGCTGTGTTAGGAGCCTAACCGTTTTAGAAAATTCACCCAATTTTACACTGAGTATACAAAACATTAAGAACACCTGCTCTTTCCATGACAGACTGACCAGGTGAATCCAGGTGAAAGCTACGATCCCTTATTGATGTTAGATGAAGGGGAGGAGACGGGTTAAAGAAAGTGTTTTAATCCTTGAGACATGGATTGTGTCTGTGTGCCTTTCAGAGGGTGAATAAACACAAGATTGAAGTGCCTTTAACTTCTCTAGGATATGTGGGACGCTAGCGTCCCACCTGGCCAACATCCAGTGAGATTGCAGAGCGCCAAATTCAAGTACAGAAATACTCATTATAAAAATTCAGAAAATATACTATAAACTATTTTACATAGGTTTAAAGATTAACTTCTTGTGAATCCAACCACGGTGTCAGATTTCAAAAATGCTTTACGGCGAAAGCATACCTTACGATTATTTGAGAACATCGCCCAGCAGACAAATCATTACAAACAGTAACCAGCCAAGTAGAAGAGTTACACAAGTCAGAAATGGAGATAAAATTAATCCCTTACCTTTGAAGATCTTCATATTGTGGCACTCAGAAGACATTCATTTATTCAATAAATGTTCCTTTTGTTCGATAAAGTCTCTTTTATATCCGAAAACCTCCGTTTTGTTCGCATTTTCTTCAGTAATCCACACGCTCAAACGCAGTCACAACAGGCAGACAAAAAATATAAATTGTATCCGTAAAGTTCATAGAAACATGTCAAAAGATGTTTATATTCAATCCTCAGGTTGTTTTTAGCCTTAATAATCTATAATATTTCAACCGGACAATAACGTTGTCAATATAAAAGGTAAACAAGAAAGGCACTCTCTCGGTCACGCGCATGAACAAGCTCTGTGACGCGGCAGGGTCCACTCATTCTGCTCTTACTCCCTCATTTTTCAGAATACAAGCCCGAAACAATTTCTAAAGACTGTTGAAATCTAGTGGAAGGCATAGGAACTGCAATTTTGAGTCCTAAGTCAATGGATACTGTAATGGCATTGAATAGAAAAAAAATCCTACTTCCTGAATGGATTTTTCTCAGGTTTTCGCCTGCCAAATCAGTTCTGTTATACTCACAGACATTCCTTTAACAGTTTTTGAAACTCCAGAGTGTTTTCCATCCAAATCTACTAATTATATGCATGTGCTATCTTCTGGGCCTGAGTAGAAAGCTGTTTAATTTGGGCATGCTTTTCATCCAAATTTCAAATGCTGCCCCCTACCCTAGAGAAGTTAAACAGGGTATGGTAGTAGGTGCCAGGCACACCAGTTTGTGTCAAGAACTGCAATGCTGCTGGATTTGTCACTCAACAGTTTCCAGTGTGCATCAAGAATGGTCCACCAGCCACAGAACATCCAGCCAACTTGACACAACTGTTGGAGTCAACATGGACCAGCATCCCTGTGGAACGCTTTCGACACCTTGTAGAGTCCATGCCCTGATGAATTGAGATGCTCTGAGGGCAACAGGAAGGTGTTCCTAATGTTTGGTATATCCTCAGTGTGTATACATTATTCCCAATAACTTGTTTGACACACTTTGTTTGATTATTTTATTATTAATGAAAAATTGTGTTAAGGGTTAAATGCCTTTTGGGAGTTTGTAAGAAAATTAGTGAAGTCGGTGTTGATGGTGACAGGGTTGATGGTGACAGGGTTGAGGATACAAGGGTTGGAGAAAGGGGGCCACTTTAGGGATGACCTCACCCCCTGCCACACACATCTTGGCCCACACCCACCCATAATGTGGGAGTGACACCAGCGTTTCCCCTCTACTTCTCTTACACTCACACACACACACAACCTCAATCTCTCTTCCTGGCAGTAGTGAGGTAACGGGTGACAGTGATGAGGTAACGGAGTTGACAGTAACCTTGTCACAGGGGACATAATATGGTGATAGTGACACCAGTAGTGAGGGTTCTAGTGTAGTGTAGGGCTGCTGGATAGTGACAGCAGTAGTGAGGGTTCTAGTGTAGGGCTACTGGATAGTGACAGCAGTAGTGAGGGTTCTAGTGTAGTGTAGGGCTGCTGGATAGTTACAGCAGTAGTGAGGGTTCTAGTGTAGGGCTACTGGATAGTGACACCAGTAGTGAGGGTTCTAGTGTAGGGCTACTGGATAGTGACAGCAGTAGTGAGGGTTCTAGTGTAGTGTAGGGCTACTGGATAGTGACAGCAGTAGTGAGGGTTCTAGTGTAGTGTAGGGCTACTGGATAGTGACACCAGTAGTGAGGGTTCTAGTGTAGGGCTACTGGATAGTGACACCAGTAGTGAGGGTTCTAGTGTAGGGCTACTGGATAGTGACAGCAGTAGTGAGGGTTCTAGTGTAGTGTAGGGCTGCTGGATAGTGACACCAGTAGTGAGGGTTCTAGTGTAGGGCTACTGGATAGTGACACCAGTAGCGATGGGGTTCTAGTGTAGGGCTACTGGATAGTGACAGCAGTAGTGATGGGGTTCTAGTGTAGGGCTACTGGATAGTGACACCAGTAGTGATGGAGTTCTAGTGTAGGGCTACTGGATAGTGACACCAGTAGCGATGGGGTTCTAGTGTAGGGCTATTGGATAGTGACACCAGTAGTGAGGGTTCTAGTGTAGGGCTATTGGATAGTGACACCAGTAGTGAGGGTTCTAGTGTAGGGCTACTGGATAGTGACACCAGTAGTGAGGGTTCTAGTGTAGGGCTACTGGATAGTGACAGCAGTAGTGAGGGTTCTAGTGTAGGGCTACTGGATAGTGACACCAGTAGTGAGGGTTCTAGTGTAATGTAGGGCTACTGGATAGTGAGAGCAGTAGTGAGGGTTCTAGTGTAGGGCTACTGGATAGTGACACCAGTAGTGGTGGGGTTCTAGTGTAATGTAGGGCTACTGGATAGTGACACCAGTAGTGATGGGGTTATAGTGTAATGTAGGGCTACTGGATAGTGACACCAGTAGTGATGGGGTTCTAGTGTAGGGCTACTGGATAGAGACACCAGTAGTGAGGGTTCTAGTGTAGGGCTACTGGATAGTGACAGCAGTAGTAGCAGGAGGACCATCACCTGTTTGACTGAGTGCGAGTTGGACCTCAGTCAGCAAAGATATACGAATAGATTAGCTATTTTTATAGACGTGGATTATTCATATTGTGACCAATTTTCTTAATATTCAGTTACTTTATACTTCAGTTGGGTGCTGTTCTGCTTGTGGAGTGTATGGGGGTTGTTCTGCTTGTGGAGTGTATGGGGGTTGTTCTGCTTGTGGAGTGTATGGGGGTTGTTCTGCTTGTGGAGTGTATGGGGGTTGTTCTGCTTGTGGAGTGTATGGGGGTTGTTCTGCTTGTGGAGTGTATGGGGGTTGTTCTGCTTGTGGAGTGTATGGGGGTTGTTCTGCTTGTGGAGTGTATGGGGGTTGTTCTGCTTGTGGAGTATATGGGGGTTGTTCTGCTTGTGGAGTGTATGGGGGTTGTTGTTTTGTTTTCCTAGCTGGTCTCCAGTGTAAACCATAAGGGCTCTGTGGTACCCATAGACATGCCTGGAAGCGTACACACACACACATACACACACATACACACACACACACACACACACACACACACACACACACACACACACACACACACACACACACACACATAATTTATTGAGGGAAGGATAGCTCAGCGAGTTGTTGACATGTGCTACTGGTCACCACCAGAGGATCCATGGCTAGATATTCAGACCTCCTCAAATCACACACACGCCCCCTGCCCCACCCATCCCCTTCATCTCTCACACACACACTTCCCCCTGCCCCACCCAGGCCCTTCATCTCTCACGCACACACTGCCCCCTGCCCCACCCAGGCCCTTCATCTCTCACACACACACACACTGCCCCACCCATCCCCTTCATCTCTCACGCACACACTGCCCCCCTGCCCCACCCTGGCCCTTCATCTCTCACACACACACTGCCCCACCCAGCCCCTTCATCTCTCACGCCCACTGCCCCACCCAGCCCCTTCATCTCTCACATACACACTGCCCCACCCAGCCCCTTCGTCTCTCACACTCACTGCCCCCTGCCCCACCCAGCCCCTTCATCTCTCACACACACACTGCCCCACCCAGCCCCTTCATCTCTCACGCCCACTGCCCCACCCAGCCCCTTCATCTCTCACATACACACTGCCCCACCCAGCCCCTTCGTCTCTCACACTCACTGCCCCCTGCCCCACCCAGCCCCTTCATCTCTCACACACACACTGCCCCACCCAGCCCCTTCATCTCTCACGCCCACTGCCCCACCCAGCCCCTTCATCTCTCACATACACACTGCCCCACCCAGCCCCTTCGTCTCTCACACTCACTGCCCCCTGCCCCACCCAGCCCCTTCATCTCTCACACACACACTGCCCCACCCAGCCCCTTCATCTCTCACACACACACTGCCCCACCCAGCCCCTTCATCTCTCACACACACACTGCCCCACCCAGCCCCTTCGTCTCTCACACTCACTGCCGCCCTGCCCCACCCAGCCCCTTCATCTCTCACACACACACTGCCCCACCCAGCCCCTTCATCTCTCACACACACACTGCCCCACCCAGCCCCTTCATCTCTCACACACTGCCCCACCCAGCCCCTTCGTCTCTCACACTCACTGCCCCCTGCCCCACCCAGCCCCTTCATCTCTCACACACACACTGCCCCACCCAGCCCCTTCGTCTCTCACACTCACTGCCCCCTGCCCCACCCAGCCCCTTCGTCTCTCACACTCACTGCCCCCTGCCCCACCCAGCCCCTTCATCTCTCACACACAACCTTACAGAAGTTTCGAGTGTGTTGTTTGAAAGGGCAGGAGAGGCTCTTGGGGAAGACCCAACTAGAATCCAACTCAGACAACCAGCCTCTTTGTATTGTGTGCGTGCTTCTAGTCCATTTGAGATAATGTCCTAGTCATTTGTCAGGTGACTCAGCTATTTTCAAAAACTCCCGTTGGATAACAACATCAATAGCAAACGAACTGAAGTTGTGCAACTTGTCAAGGTGTTTGTTAACAAATAAACGTCCACTGTTTAAACTTTGTCATTCTGTTTGCTAGGAAACCAACTCAAGTGGAAATGGCAGTCATTTCTCCTGTTCAACCATTTAGGAGAACTACAGCTGACATACTGATAGATTTGACTAAAACACCGAATACTAACACTCCCACTTGTCTCACTAGCACTGACTTTACTGACAGTTGGTTTGAGTAAAGGTTTGAGGTAATTCACTTACCTAGCTGCCTTGAGATAAATACTCTGGTAGTCGCTCTGCATAAGACCGTCTGCTAAATGACTAAACCATCTACAGTATCTATGACCCATATTCATTCCTGAAACATGAAGAAGTTATTTATTCTCAGTATGGTTGATATTGCCTTCCAGTCACTGATCTCAACCCACAGCAAGACCACAAATTATCACAGCAATTAATACCGTAGACGGCCCAACCCACAAAACCCACACTGAGAACCACATTGAGCTAATCCTCAAAGGTAACCTCTGGTTGAGAACCACATTGAGCTAATCCTCGAAGGTAACCTCTGGTTTAGAACCACATTGAGCTAATCCTCAAAGGTAACCTCTGGTTTAGAACCACATTGAGCTAATCCTCAAAGGTAACCTCTGGTTGAGAACCACATTGAGCTAATCCTCGAAGGTAACCTCTGGTTTAGAACCACATTGAGCTAATCCTCAAAGGTAACCTCTGGTTGAGAACCACATTGAGCTAATCCTCGAAGGTAACCTCTGGTTTAGAACCACATTGAGCTAATCCTCAAAGGTAACCTCTGGTTTAGAACCACATTGAGCTAATCCTCAAAGGTAACCTCTGGTTGAGAACCACATTGAGCTAATCCTCGAAGGTAACCTCTGGTTGAGAACCACATTGAGCTAATCCTCAAAGGTAACCTCTGGTTGAGAACCACATTGAGCTAATCCTCGAAGGTAACCTCTGGTTTAGAACCACATTGAGCTAATCCTCAAAGGTAACCTCTGGTTGAGAACCACATTGAGCTAATCCTCGAAGGTAACCTCTGGTTTAGAACCACATTGAGCTAATCCTCGAAGGTAACCTCTGGTTTAGAACCACATTGAGCTAATCCTCAAAGGTAACCTCTGGTTTAGAACCACATTGAGCTAATCCTCGAAGGTAACCTCTGGTTTAGAACCACATTGAGCTAATCCTCAAAGGTAACCTCTGGTTTAGAACCACATTGAGCTAATCCTCGAAGGTAACCTCTGGTTTAGAACCACATTGAGCTAATCCTCGAAGGTAACCTCTGGTTTAGAACCACATTGATCTAATCCTCAAAGGTAACCTCTGGTTGAGAACCACATTGAGCTAATCCTCGAAGGTAACCCCTGGTTTAGAACCACATTGAGCTAATCCTTGAAGGTAACCTCTGGTTTAGAACCACATTGAGCTAATCCTCAAAGGTAACCTCTGGTTGAGAACCACATTGAGCTAATCCTCAAAGGTAACCTCTGGTTTAGAACCACATTGAGCTAATCCTCGAAAGTAACCTCTGGTTTAGAACCACATTGAGCTAATCCTCGAAGGTAACCTCTGGTTTAGAACCACATTGAGCTAATCCTGGTTTAGAAGGTAACCTCTGGTTTAGAACCACATTGAGCTAATCCTCGAAGGTAACCTCTAGTTTAGAACCACATTGAGCTAATCCTCGAAGGTAACCTCTGGTTTAGAACCACATTGAGCTAATCCTCGAAGGTAACCTCTGGTTTAGAACCACATTGAGCTAATCCTCAAAGGTAACCTCTGGTTTAGAACCACATTGAGCTAATCCTCGAAGGTAACCTCTGGTTTAGAACCACATTGAGCTAATCCTCGAAGGTAACCTCTGGTTTAGAACCACATTGAGCTAATCCTCAAAGGTAACCTCTGGTTGAGAACCACATTGAGCTAATCCTTGAAGGTAACCTCTGGTTGAGAACCACATTGAGCTAATCCTCAAAGATAACCTCTGGTTTAGAACCACATTGAGCTAATCCTCAAAGGTAACCTCTGGTTTAGAACCACATTGAGCTAATCCTCAAGGTAACCTCTGGTTTAGAACCACATTGAGCTAATCCTCGAAGGTAACCTCTGGTTTAGAACCACATTGAGCTAATCCTCAAAGGTAACCTAATCTCTGGTTGAGAACCACATTGAGCTAATCCTCAAAGGTAACCTCTGGTTGAGAACCACATTGAGCTAATCCTCGAAGGTAACCTCTGGTTTAGAACCACATTGAGCTAATCCTCGAAGGTAACCTCTGGTTTAGAACCACATTGAGCTAATCCTCGAAGGTAACCTCTGGTTTAGAACCACATTGAGCTAATCCTCAAAGGTAACCTCTGGTTGAGAACCACATTGAGCTAATCCTCGAAGGTAATCTCTGGTTTAGAACCACATTGAGCTAATCCTCGAAGGTAACCTCTGGTTTAGAACCACATTGAGCTAATCCTCGAAGGTAACCTCTGGTTTAGAACCACATTGAGCTAATCCTCAAAGGTAACCTCTGGTTGAGAACCACATTGAGCTAATCCTCGAAGGTAACCCCTGGTTTAGAACCACATGATTTACCCTCTGTAGTCCTTATATCCTACCTTTATGGTGTACAGCTCTGTTATTGGTCAATGCAAAAACCTGAGTCAACATTCTCCCTTCTAGCTGTACACACACACACATACACACACACACACACACACACACACGCTCCCTTCTCTCCTAGCTCAACACAGAGCTTTGTAGCTATTATGACTCACTGTTTAAAACCCAGGTAGGGAGCAGAATAGCAGTGCTTTATTGTGGCGTAATGACACAACTCGTGCCAAATCAACTCATGCTGTTCCCAAGGCGATTGGAGCTTTTAAGGTTTTGTTGTGTTGCCCATACCTGTTTCCTTGGCGATGTCGGTTGGTGCTGTGGCTATTCAGGGGCCGTTGTGAGGGCTAGAGAAAGGTAGGTTGTTGATGGCAGGGTGTTATGGAGGAGATCTAGTGTACCAGAGAAAGACCTCCGGTGGTCAGGCTGCTATGTGGGAGAAGGACACAGTCTAGTCTGCTCAAACACCATATTCACAACACCTGTGGTCTGACCATAGAGACTTGAGGTCGACCGATTTTAGGATTTTTCAACGTCGATACAGATTGTTGGAGGACCAAAAAAAGCCGATACCGATTAATCTGGCAATTTTTTAAATATATATTTGTAATAATGACAATTACAACAATACTGAATGAACAATGAACCCTATTATTTTATCTTAATATAATACATGAATAAAATCTATTTAGTCTCAAATAAATAATGAAACATGTTCAATTTGGTTGAAATAATTCAAAAACACAGTGTTGGAGAAGAAAGTAAAAGTGCAAATGTGCCATGTAAAAAAGCTAAGTTCCTTGCTCAGAACATGAGAACACATGAAAGCTGGTGGTTCAATATTCACAGTTAAGAAGTTTTAGGTTGTAGTTATTATAGGAATTATGATGCGTTGACTATTTCTCTCTACACCATTTGTATTTCATATACCTTTGACTATTGTATGTTCTTATAGGCACTTTAGTATTGCCAGCCTAATCTCGGGAGTTGATAGGCTTGAAGTCATAAACAGCGCTGTGCAACAAGCATTGCTAAGAGCTGCTCGCTAACGCAGTAAAGTGCTGTTTGAATGAATGCCTACGAGCCTGCTGCTGCCTACCACCGCTCAGTCAGACTGCTCTATCAAATTTCAAATCATAGACTTAATTATAATATAATAAACACACAGAACTACGATCCTTTGGTCATTAATATGGTAAAATCCGGAAACTATAATTTCGAAAACAAAACGTTTTTTCTCTCAGTGAAACGGAACCGTTCTGTATTTTATCTAACCGGTGGCATCCCTAAGTCTAAATATTGCTGTTACATTGCACAACCTTCAATGTTATGTCATAATTATGTAAAATTCTGGTGAATTAATTACGGTCTTTGTTCGGAAGAAATGGTCTTCACACAGTTCGCAACGAGCCAGGTGGCCCAAACTGCTGCATATACCCTGACTCTGCTTGCACTGAACGCAAGAGGAGTGACACAATTTCCCTAGTTAATATTACCTGCTAACATGCATTTATTTTAACTAAGTATGTAGTTTTCAAAATGTATACTTTTGTGTATTGATTTTAAGAAAGGCATTGGTGTTTAGGGTTAGGTACATTGGTGTTTAGGGTTAGGTACATTGGTGTTTAGGGTTAGGTACATTGGTGTTTAGGGTTAGGTACATTGGTGTTTAGGGTTAGGTACATTGGTGTTTAGGGTTAGGTACATTGGTGTTTAGGGTTAGGTACATTGGTGTTTAGGGTTAGGTACATTGGTGTTTAGGTTAGGGTTACATTGGTGTTTAGGGTTAGGTACATTGGTGTTTAGGGTTAGGTACATTGGTTTTAGGGTTAGGTACATTGGTGTTTAGGGTTAGGTACATTGGTGTTTAGGGTTAGTTTGGTGTTTAGGTTACATTGGTGTTTAGGGTTAGGTACATTGGTGTTTAGGGTTAGGTACATTGGTGTTTAGGGTTAGGTACATTGGTGTTTAGGGTTAGGTACATTGGTGTTTAGGGTTAGGTACATTGGTGTTTAGGGTTGGTGTGTTTAGGGTTAGGTACATTGGTGTTTAGGGTTAGGTACATTGGTGTTTAGGGTTAGTGTTTAGGGTTAGGTACATTGGTGTTTAGGGTTAGGTACATTGGTGTTTAGGGTTAGGTACATTGGTGTTTAGGGTTAGGTACATTGGTGTTTAGGGTTAGGTACATTGGTGTTTAGGGTTAGGTACATTGGTGTTTAGGGTTAGGTACATTGGTGTTTAGGGTTAGGTACATTGGTGTTTAGGGTTAGGTACATTGGTGTTTAGGGTTAGGTACATTGGTGTTTAGGGTTAGGTACATTGGTGTTTAGGGTTAGGTACAGTCGTGCAACTAATGTGTTTTTTTTCCTGCGAATGTGCTTTTGTTAAATCATCCCCCGGTTGTCAAAGTTGAAGTAGGCTGTGATTCGATGATAAATTAACAGGCACCGCATTGATTATATGCAACGCAGGACAAGCTAGTTAACCTAGTAATATCATCAACCATGTGCAGTTAACTAGTAATTATGGTAAGATTGATTGTTTTTTATAAGATCAGTTTAATGCTAGCTAGCAAGTTACCTTGGCTCTCTTGTAATCGGCCATAATCGGCGTCCAAAAATGCCGATTACCGATTGCTATGAAAACTTGAAATCGTCCCTAATTAATCGGCCAGCTTCTAATAGAGACACAACTAATAGATCTCACATCACACTGAAAGTCACGTCTGCTGGTATCCATGATCCACTACAATGTCATAACTCTGTACCTGTGTTTCACTTGTTAGTTTGTGTTCCCACTGTGTCAGTTTTATTGCAGTCTGTAACGATAGAATAAGGAGTAATATTAACCAAATGTCTTTTTCTTCTTGCAGTTTATTAGAGAAGATATGAAGCAACAACAAACTAACAAACACAGTAACCTTCACAGGGAAGACCAACACATCACTGTGGAAGAGCTGTGGAAGGGCTGGAAAACCTCAGAAGGTAGGAGAGAGATGGAGGGAGGGAGGGAGGGATTGTTTAAAATAGGGAGGAAGGGAGAGAGGGTAAATCTAATCCAACTTTATTTGCCATATGCGCCGAATACAACAAGTGTGGACTTTACCGTGAAACTCTTACTTACAAGCCCTTAACCAACAGTGCAGTTCAAGAAGAAAATATTTACCAAGGTGTCTAAAATAAAAAGTAACACAATAAGAATAACAATAACGAGGCTGTATACAGGGACACCGGTACCGAGTCAGTGTGGAGGCTATATACAGGGGACACCGGTACCGAGTCAGTGTGGAGGCTATATACAGGGGGCACCGGTACCGAAGTCAGTGTGGAGGCTATATACAGGGGACACCGGTACCGAGTCAGTGTGGAGGCTATATACAGGGGGCACCGGTACCGAGTCAGGGTGGAGGCTATATACAGGGGACACCGGTACCAGTCAGTGTGGAGGCTATATACAGGGGGCACCGGTACCAAGTCAGTGTGGAGGCTATATACAGGGGACACCGGTACCGAGTCAGTGTGGAGGCTATATACAGGGGGCACCGGTACCGAGTCAGGTGGAGGCTATATACAGGGGGCACCGGTACCGAGTCAATGTGGAGGCTATATACAGGGGGCACCGGTACCGAGTCAATGTGGAGGCTATATACAGGGGGCACCGGTACCGAGTCAATGTGGAGGCTATATACAGGGGGCACCGGTACCGAGTCAGTGTGGAGGCTATATACAGGGGGCACCGGTACCGAGTCAGTGTGGAGGCTATATACAGGGGGCACCGGTACCGAGTCAATGTGGAGGCTATATACAGGGGGCACCGGTACCGAGTCAATGTGGAGGCTATATACAGGGGGCACCGGTACCGAGTCAGTGTGGAGGCTATATACAGGGGGCACCGGTACCGAGTCAGTGTGGAGGCTATATACAGGGGGCACCGGTACCGAGTCAGTGTGGAGAGGTACAGGGTGGTTGAGGTAATCTGTACAAGTAGGTGGGGGTGAAGTGACTATGCATAGATAACAAACAAACAGTGAGTAGCAGCAGTGTACAAGACGGGGGGGTGTGTGTCAATGTAAGTTGTCCGGTGGTGATTTTTATGAATTGTTCAGCAGTCTAATGGCTTGGATGGAAGGGAGAGGGGGTGGGAGGAAGGGAGAGGGGGTAAATGGAAGGGAGAGGGGTGGGAGGAACGGGGGGGGAAGGGAATGGAAGGGGAGGGGGTAAATGGAGGAAAGGGGGTGGGAGAAACGGGGGTAAATGGAAGGGAGAGGGGGGGGGAAAGGAAGGGAGGAAAGGGGGGGTTAATGGAAGGGAGAGGGGTGGGAGGAAGGGATTAATGGAAGGGAGAGGGGATTAATGGAAGGGATTAATGGAAGGGAGAGGGGGTGGGAGGAAAGGAGAGGGGGTAAATGGAAGGGAGAGGGGGTAAATGGAAGGGAGAGGGGGTGGGAGGAAAGGAGAGGGGGTAAATGGAAGGGAGAGGGGGTAAATGGAAGGGAGTGGGGGTGGGAGGAAAGGAGAGGGGGTGGGAGGAAAGGAGAGGGGGTAAATGGAAGGGAGAGGGGGTAAGTGGATGGGAGAGGGGTGGGAGGAAGGGAGAGGGGGTAAGTGAAAGGGGGAGGGGGTGGGAGGAAGGGAGAGGGGGTAAGTGAAAGGGGAGGGGGTGGGGAGGAAGGGAGAGGGGATTAATGGAAGGGAGAGGGGGTAAATGGAAGGGAGAGGGGGTAAGTGGAAGGGAGAGGGGGTGGGAGGAAGGGAGAGGGGATTAATGGAAGGGAGAGGGATTAATGGAAGGGAGAGGGGTAACTGGAAGGGAGAGGGGATTAATGGAAGGGAGAGGGGATTAATGGAAGGGAGAGGGGATTAATGGAAGGGAGAGGGGGTAAATGGAAGGAGAGGGGGGTAAATGGAAGGGAGAGGGGGTAAATGGAAGGGAGAGGGGGTAAATGGAAGGGAGAGGGGGTGAATGGAAGGGAGAGGGGGTAAATGGAAGGGAGAGGGGGTAAATGGAAGGGAGAGGGGGTGAAATGGAAGGGAGAGGGGGTAAATGGAAGGGAGAGGGGGTAAATGGAAGGGAGAGGGGGTAAATGGAAGGGAGAGGGGGTAAATGGAAGGGAGAGGGGATTAATGGAATGGGAGAGGGGATTAATGGAAGGGAGAGGGGGTGAATGGAATGGGAGAGGGGATTAATGGAAGGGAGAGGGGGTGAATGGAATGGGAGAGGGGATTAATGGAAGAAGCAAATGTCAATTTGAGTCTCTGTCTGCAGTTCATAACTGGACGACGGAGGACACAGTCCAGTGGCTGAAGGAATCTGTGGAGCTGCCTCAGTACGAGACGAGCTTCAGAGACTTCCGGATCAATGGAAACACTCTGCCTCGGTGACTACATTATCACACAACACACCAACAACACCACTGAACTGAATCGTGTCTTCCATGTTGTATAAACAGTAGTGATTTTGTGCAATGGTGAAGATATCGCTTTGCACTGCTTTATCAATATGTAGATATATGGGTTTAGTTTGAAAAGTTGAAATGCACATCATAAACAATGAGCTCAATTTGTTACTCAGACCAATGCTCCCTTCTGCTGGATATGTGAGGTTAATGCAGGTGGAATGGGAAAGAAATTATCAAACATGACACAAACACATAAAACATATGCCCACTTCGACTAGCAAAACATCTCCCTGCCCATGTTGTCCGATAGTCACGTTAGTGCAGTTCAGACATCCCAGTTTATGTCATGACCCCGAAGTCAGCAGGCGATTGTTATATCAAGGAGTCACCTTTATATGGACTTGATCTTGTTTAGATGGGACCAATAACACTGTCTTAATGACACGAAGGGGAGAGTCAGAGCAGTTCCACTAGAATCTCTTCAGGAATGAGACTCGTTGCGACTCCATGTACTCATGTATGGAATGACTACATGGATAGAAGAGGAGGGTTGAAGAGGGGGGTTGAAGGGGGTCAGGGGTGTTGTCCCCCCCCCCGTACCCGTGGGGGGTGCTGACTCATTAAATGATGTCACAGCAGTGGATTGGGTGTCGCTGGCTGCCATGTTGTCTGATCTGGTTTAAGATGGTGGTGGTGGCACGAGTACACCGACATGTTCAGACACACTGACACGCGTGCACACACTCACTGACACACACACACACACACTGACACACACACACACACACTGACACTCACACTGACACACACACACACACACTGACACTGACACACACACACACACACACACACGCACACTGATACACACTGTTCAAGACAGACTTTGTCTTACTTGGTCATGTATCACATACTGTAGTTGGTTGATCAGCGTTCTATTCTCGTTCTCAGTGAAGGGTATCGTTCTCAACACGTTTCGTTTTCTCTCTCTGTTTCAGGTTGGCGGCGAACGAACCGTCGTTTATGTCTGGTCAGCTGAAGATATTAGACCAGCGGCACAAACAGAAACTCAATCTCAAAGCACTAGATGCTGTGCTCTTCGGCCCTCCCTCACGTAAGTACACTATACATACATGTGGGTTTGGTGCCACTACGGGGGTGTCTGGGCAAAAACATAACCATGTTTACTCAACATATGTCTTCTTCCATCAAGGAAATGATCAACAATATGACTGTAAGGTCAATACGTCCTTAATGCTTTTTAACGTATGGGTGGTCACGGGAATCGAACCCGCTATCGTGGCATTGCAAGGGTCATGCTCTACCAACTGAGCCGTGCTTGGACGGCCAATAAACACAGTTCCATTCCACCCCTCTCTCCCCCAGGTCCGCAACACAACTGGTTGAAGGACTTTGTGTTGATGGTATCTATAGTGATTGGGGTGGGGGGCTGCTGGTTCGCTTATATCCAGAACAAGTCTTCCCGGGTCCACATGGGTCAGATGATGAAGGACTTGGAGAGCCTGCAGAGTGCTGAGCAGAGCCTCATGGACCTACAGGGACGGTACGTAACCTAGTAGTTTTTATTAAGGTTTTATAAAGGGTGTGTATACTGTATATAGATGTTACAGGTATTGTTCTGACCTCACTAGAACACCTAGCCACCTTGTTAAAAGATGTCGATCTCTTTGTGTAACATCTTAGGCATTGGACTGGGCCCAGGGTTCGGGTGTATTAAGTGAAGTTGGTTGTTTTTGGATGATGAAGATGACTTTGTCAGGTTTTCATGGCTCTCCCCAGGTTGGAGAAGGCCCAGGAGGAGAACCGCACAGTGGCGGTGGAGAAGCAGAACCTGGAGCAAAAGATGAGAGACGAGATCAGCGGGGCCAAGAAGGAGTCGTACCGCCTCCGCGAACTCCGCCAGGGGGCCGAGTGTGAGCTCAGCCGCCTCAAATACGCAGAGGAGGAGCTGGTGCAGGTAGGAACCATTGAGAGTGTGTCGCATGGTTCCAAAACTACCGGTCATTTACCAAAGTTACCAGAATGTTTACTAATTTTGGTAACTAACAGGTAATTTATGGAAACCAGTCATTTAATTTTGTAGTTTTTATTAGGATCCTCATTAGCTAACGCCATAATTAACAAGACATGACAAACAACCACATTCAAGACTTCACAAACATTAAAAAGTAAGACAATACAGATCATTAAAATACCTGACAGGAAACACATTTAAACTTCTTATGGATCAAATCAACCCGTTAGCGGATCGATTTGACAACATCCGGTGAAAATGCAGAGCGAGAAATTTAAACAAAATTATTAGAAATATTTAACTTTCATACATTCACAAGTGCAATACACCAAATTAATTAAAGCTTAACTTCTTGTTAATCCAGCCACCGTGTCAGATTTCAAAAAGTCTTTACGGCAAAAGCAAACCATGCGATTATCTGAGGCACCCCATCAAACAAACACACGACAATCATATTTCAACCCGCCAGGCGCGACACAAAACTCAGAAATAACGATATAATTCATGCCTTACCTTTGAAGAGCTTCTTCTGTTGGCATTCCAATATGTCCCATAAACATCACAAATGGTCCTTTTGTTCGATTAATTCCATCGTTATATCCCCCAAATTTTGATTCAGAAAAACACTGGTTCCAACTCACCTAGCATTACTACAAAATACAGTGGGGCAAAAAAGTATTTAGTCAGCCACCAATTGTGCAAGTTCTCCCACTTAAAAAGATGAGAGAGGCCTGTAATTTTCATCATAGGTACACTTCAACTATGACAGACAAAATGAGGGAAGAAAATCCAGAAAATCACATTGTAGGATTTTTTATGAATTTATTTGCAAATTATGGTGGAAAATAAGTATTTGGTCACCTACAAACAAGCAAGATTTCTGGCTCTCACAGACCTGTAACATCTTCTTTAAGAGGCTCCTCTGTCCTCCACTCGTTACCTGTATTAATGGCCCCTGTTTGAACTTGTTATCAGTATAAAAGACACCTGTCCACAATCTCAAACAGTCACACTCCAAACTCCACTATGGCCAAGACCAAAGAGCTGTCAAAGGACACCAGAAACAAAATTGTAGACCTGCACCAGGCTGGGAAGATTGAATCTGCAATAGGTAAGCAGCTTGGTTTGAAGAAAACAACTGTGGGAGCAATTATTAGGAAATGGAAGACATACAAGACCACTGATAATCTCCCTCGATCTGGGGCTCCACGCAAGATCTCACCCCGTGGGGTCAAAACGATCACAAGAACGGTGAGCAAAAATCCCAGAACCACACGGGGGGACCTAGTGAATGACCTGCAGAGAGCTGGGACCAAAGTAACAAAGCCTACCATCAGTAACACACTTTGCCGCCAGGGACTCAAATCCTGCAGTGCCAGACGTGTCCCCCTGCTTAAGCCAGTACATGTCCAGGCCCATCTGAAGTTTGCTAGAGAGCATTTGGATGATCCAGAAGAAGATTGGGAGAATGTCATATGGTCAGATGAAACCAAAATAGAACTTTTTGGTAAAAACTCAACTCGTCGTGTTTGGAGGACAAAGAATGCTGAGTTGCATCCAAAGAACACCATACCTACTGTGAAGCATGGGGGTGGAAACATCATGCTTTGGGGCTGTTTTTCTGCGAAGGGACCAGGACGACTGATCCGTGTAAAGGAAAGAATGAATGGGGCCATGTATCGTGAGATTTTGAGTGAAAACCTCCTTTCATCAGCAAGGGCATTGAAGATGAAATGTGGCTGGGTCTTTCAGCATGACAATGATCCCAAACACACCGCCCGGGCAACGAAGGAGTGGCTTCGTAAGAAGCATTTCAAGGTCCTGGAGTGGCCTAGCCAGTCTCCAGATCTCAACCCCATAGACAATCTTTGGAGGGAGTTGAAAGTCTGTGTTGCCCAGCAACAGCCCCAAAACATCACTGCTCTAGAGGAGATCTGCATGGAGGAATGGGCCAAAATACCAGCAACCGTGTGTGAAAACTTGTGAAGACTTACAGAAAACGTTTGACCTCTGTCATTGCCAACAAAGGGTATATAACAAAGTATTGAGAAACTTTTGTTATTGACCAAATACTTATTTTCCACCATAATTTGCAAATAAATTCATAAAAAATCCTACAATGTGATTTTCTGGATTTCTTTTTTCTTCTCATTTTGTCTGTCATAGTTGAAGTGCACCTATGATGAAAATGACAGGCCTCATCTTTTTAAGTGGGAGAACTTGCACAATTGGTGGCTGACTAAATACTTTTTTGCCCCACTGTATAACCAGACAGTACTCTAAGTGTGATAGGACCAGGGATTGACCATCTAACCAGACAGTACTGTAAGTGTGATAGGACCAGGGATTGACCATCTAACCAGAGAGTACTCTAAGTGTGATAGGACCAGGGATTGAATCACCTGATTCAGTGTGCTAGATGTTACATACTCTGAACAATTTCTTGTAACAGCAATTCCCTTACCCATCTTAATAACAATCTGATCTATGTGTTCCCTTACCCATCTTAATAACAATCTGATCTATGTGTTCCCTTACCCATCTTAATAACAATCTGATCTATGTGTTCCCTTACCCATCTTTATAACAATCTGATCTATGTGTTCCCTTACCCATCTTAATAACAATCTGCTCTATGTGTTCCCTTACCCATCTTAATAACAATATGATCTATGTGTTCCCTTACCCATCTTAATAACAATCTGATCTATGTGTTCTGACCGTGATAAAGCTGCGTCCAACATGACCCTCAATAGTTTAGTTTTTTTCACTTTGCTTTACATCTTAATCTCACCCATAAACGAGTCCTGATTGAACTCTCTGTCGGGCCAGCCTTTTGGTATTGTAGTTTTCCTAGTGAGTGCAACCAGGTTATGATCACTGCAACCTAGTGCCACTGATACAGCTTTAGAACAATGTTCAGCCATGTTAGTGAAAATGTGATACCGGACCTATCAGTGAACGTTCTGGTTGGTAATGTCATAACTTAGGTCAGGTTACATTCATTGGAAACAGAAATGACTTTCTATTTGGACAGTTTGTATTAAAAAAATCACTATTCATATCTCACAAAAAATATATATTTCCCTATTTTCATCAGATAACTTATCCAACATTTCGCAAATTACATCAAGTTATTTCACATCAGCACTAGGTGACCTATAGCAGTAACCAACTAGTATAGGTTTCAAATGTGGTAAATGCACCTGTACCCATAGTGCCTCTAATCCATTCAACATTCAAGGCCTTACATTGTTTTGCTGGAATATGTCTGGATGTAAACTGCAACTGCACCCCCATATCTATTTCTGTCCCTCCTGAACATATTGTCTCCATGTATAGAGATCTCAGCATCCTCAATAGAAAAGTCCAAGTGAGTCTCTCATATTGCCAATACATGAATATTGTTTGACTGCACTAGACAGCATATTTCATGAATTTTGTTCCTTAAACTGAATATATTCAAGTGAGTAATTAACATACCTTTCTTTGGTATAATTACATTATTTTATATTTCCAAACGTGAATCAGTTGTTGGAATCTGAGAGAGAGATACTCAGTGTGTGTATGTGTATACTTGAATAACCGATTTTTCTAAATTTTTCATATTCATTTTGGTAAAAATCTGTGTCAATATTGTCCACAAGTTGTAGTGGATAGACCATTTGGTGAAAGAGAAAATAGCCTAATTTAATGAAAAAAGCATCTCATCAACATTTAGAAAGCTTTTAGAAAAGCCTTTTTATCAGACGCAACAATGTGGAGTGGATTTCTGGTTAGTTACGCGATGACATCACGTCCCCTGAGTACCTTCAAAATTATTTGGCAAAAAAATAATTTATTCGAAGAACCGTAATTTTTCATCATAATTTGTTGCAAAAAAAGAAAGTTCGACAAAAATAATAATCCATCCCTCCCGAACAGCGTTTTATTTATTTATCGTTCTTTAGAGCATTTCGTCTATCTGTCGTTTCCATTACACACGTCACAGTGTTTTTGTTTGGAGATATTGCTTTAGATATTGCTTTTGTAATTTTGCCTAATTACATAATTAGCGATTAACTCTGCTACTCTTCCAACTATAGACTACTTCTGCCCCCAGTTTAGCCCCAAAACATTGACAACAAAAACATATAGACATTAGTCAAATAAGTGTAAAGAATATAAAGTATACATCATGCTGAAACCCTCATATTAAACACCAATGGTATTCACTAAGTTGATGTTTTATATTTAAGATCATGTTTTACAGCTTTGCCAATCTATTTTTCATATTTAAAAAAGCTTGTTTTATTATTTGATCTTTTACATGTTATGTAAGTGACCTAAAAATCCTTACGTTTCCGTACATCTGCTAGTTTACTGGCACATTTTCTCACCGGGTGTCACGTGAAATACTGTCCCCCTGTGTCACGTGAAATACTGTCCCCCTGTGTCACGTGAAATACTGTCCCCCTGTGTTGCGTGAAATACTGTCTCTCTGTGTCACGTGAAATACTGTCCACCTGTGTCATGTGAAATACTGTCCACCTGTGTCACGTGAAATACTGTCCCCCTGTGTCACGTGAAATACTGTCTCTCTGTGTCACGTGAAATCCCCCTGTGTCACGTGAAATACTGTCCACCTGTGTCACGTGAAATACTGTCCCCCTGTGTCAAAATACTGTCCCCCTGTGTCACGTGAAATACTGTCCCCCTGTGTTGCGTCAAATCCTGTCTCTCTGTCACGTGAAATACTGTCCCCTTGTGTTGCGTCAAATCCTGTCTCTCTGTGTCACGTGAAATACTGTCCCTCTGTGTTGCGTCAAATCCTGTCTCTGTGTCACGTGAAATACTGTCCCCCTGTGTTGCGTCAAATCCTGTCTCTCTGTGTCACGTGAAATACTGTCCCCCTGTGTTGTGTCAAATCCTGTCTCTCTGTGTCACGTGAAATACTGTCCCCCTGTGTTGCGTCAAATCCTGTCTCTCTGTGTCACGTGAAATACTTCCCCCTGTGTTGCGTCAAATCCTGTCTCTCTGTGTCACGTGAAATACTGTCCCCCTGTGTTGCGTCAAATCCTGTCTCTCTGTGTCACGTGAAATACTGTCCCCCTGTGTTGCGTCAAATCCTGTCTCTCTGTGTCACGTGAAATACTGTCCCCCTGTGTTGCGTCAAATCCTGTCTCTCTGTGTCACGTGAAATACTGTCCCCCTGTGTTGCGTCAAATCCTGTCTCTCTGTGTCACGTGAAATACTGTCCCCCTGTGTTGCGTCAAATCCTGTCTCTCTGTGTCACGTGAAATACTGCCCCCCTGTGTTGCGTCAAATCCTGTCTCTCTGTGTCACGTGAAATACTTCCCCCTAGTGGCGCATACAGTACAATGCAATCCCAATTACCATATGAATGCAGTGTGGAATTCAGAGCATATGCTTACCACACAGAATACTATTCCTCTGTGTATACTGGTATTCCACAGTAAAGCATTTGACATTGTTCCCCTGCACATTGCTTAGTACCATCCCCTTACGTACAGTAACAGTACTGCCCCCACTTTTATGCCCTGATACCGTTTTAATTCATACGCGTGCAACGCCTAAATGTGTACCCCCCCCTCCTGTCTCCAGGTTCGTATGGCCCTGAAGCGAGCAGAGAAGGAAATGCAGACGGAGTGGTCGGTGCCAGATGCCCTACAGATGTGGCTACAACTCACCCACGAGGTGGAGGTCCAATACTACAACATCAAGAAACACAGTGCGGAGCTACAGCTCACGGTCGCTAAGGAAGAGGTAACTTCCTGGAGAACAAATGACATCGCTAAGACATCACTTCCTTTGAGAGAGTTTTTCTAAGTAGGAGCAGACTTTAGGGGGATTTTGGTTCAAACCTCACTGGGTTCTGAATTTGGAAACTAGTTGAGTGTTCAATTCTGAGGTGCAATTTGGAACAAGCGTTGCCCTTGTATAATTGAAAACTTACTCGCACAAGCACGCACACAGATACACGGACAGGCAAACGCGCCCACACACACACACACAGAAACAAAATTAGTTTTTTTTTCCTAATGAGTTTTTTTAATGACACAGCTAAATTACTTTTTAATTGCATTGTTTGTTTTTGCCTTTGTTTTTGCCTTTGCAGCGAGACTGCCTCATCAGGCAATTTCAGAAGTCAATTAAATGCGGCGCTGTGATAGCACAAACCAGGAGACACAGCAATATGTTGCTCTCATTAAAGTAGATGTGTCCCAATTTGAGGACTTATTGATAAAACTAGTCTCTGTAGTAAATTGTATTGTATATCAGTCTGGACACCAGTCTGTTTCTGCTCTAGCCAACAGATTGTGGTCTTGGCAAGAGATGTACAGTACCTTCAGAAAGAATTCATACCCCATTACTTATTTCACATTATGTTGTGTTACTGCCTGAATTTTAAAAATGGATTACATTGACTTTGTATCTCACCCATCTACACACACAATACCCCATGACAAATGTAAAAACATGTTTTTAGAAATGTTTGCAAATATATTGAAATGCAGAAATACAGTATCTCATTTACATAAGGATTCACACTTGGCAGCGATTACCGTTGTGAGTCTTTCTGGGTAATTCTTGAAGAGCTTTGCACACATGTATTAAAAATTATCTCTGTTGAGTTGGTTGTTGATCATTGCTAGCCAGTCATTTTCAAGTCAAGCCGATTTAAGACAAAACCGTAACTGGGCCACACAGGAACATTCAATGTTGTCTTGGTAAGGAACTCCAGTGTATAGTTGGCCTGGTGTTTCAGGTTATCATCCTGCTTGAAGGTAAATTTGTCTCTGTCTGAAAGCAGACTGATCCAACTTTTCCTCCAGGACTGTGCTTAGCTCTATTCTGTTTCTTTTTATCCTAGAAAAACTCCCTAGACCTTGCCGATGACAAGCATACACATAACTTGATGCAGCTACCACCATGCTTGAAAATATGAATAATGGTACTCAGTGATGTGATGTGTTTGATTTGCCTCAATACATAGTTTGTATTCAGGACAGGATTCATTTCTTTGCCACATTTATAGCAGTTTTGATTCAATGTTTTGGAATATTTGTTTTCTGTGCAGGGTTCCATCTTTTCACTCTGTCATTTAGGTTAGAATTCTGGAGTAACTACAATGTTGTTGATCCATCCTCGGTTTTCTCCTATCACAGCCATTAAACTCTGTAACTGTTTTAAAGTCACCATTGGCCTCATGGTGAAATCCCTGAGCAGTTTCCTTCCTCTCCGGCAACTGAGTTAAGAAGGACGCCTGTACCTTGTAGTGACTGGGTGTATTAATACACCATCCAGTGTTGTTAATACCTTCACCATGCTCAAAGGGATATTCAATGTCTGCTTTTTTAAAAATGTTTTACTCATCTACCAATAGGTGTCCTTCTTTGCGAAGCTTTGGAAAACCTTAGTCTTTGTGGTTACATCTGTTTTGAAGTTCACTGCTCATCTGAGGGACCTTACAGATGAATGTAATTGTAATTGTAATTGTATATGTGGGGAACAGAGATGAGGTAATCATTCAAAAACATGTTAAACACTATTATTGCACACAGAGGGAGTCCTTGCAACTTATTTGACTTGTTAAGCACATTTTTACACCTGAACTTATTTAGGTTTGTCATAACGAAGGGGTTGAATACTTATTGACTCAAGACATTTCAGCTTTTAATTATTTTTTAAAATGAATTTGTAAAAAGGTCTAAAAACATCATTCCACTTTGACATTATGGAGTTTTTCCTATGTTGGCCATTTGACAAAACATCTCATTTGAATCCATTTTAAATTCAGGCTGTAACGTGACAAAATGTGTAAAAAGTCAAGGGGTGTGAAGACTTTCTGAAGGAATGTTGAATTTATTCATGAACAGCTGCTACAATGGGCCGATTTTTGACAAGATAAGGCACGAACATGCATTGTAGCAGAGAATGGAAATATTGAATGATAGTGGGGATCAGCCATATATTTTATTTATTTAACTAGGCAAGTCAGTTAAGAACAAATTCTTATTTTCAATGACGGCCTAGGAACAGTGGGTTAACTGCCTGTTCAGGGACAGAACGACATATTTGTACTATGTCAGCTCAGGGATTTGAACTTGCAACCTTTCTGTTACTAGTCCAACGCTCTAACCACTAGGCTACCCTGCCGCCCCACATAGTGTCGTTAGGTTGTCATTCAGAGTGAAAACTCAACCGACACTATGAAAGCTTCACCAAGTTTATTCTTCCCAGAGGGCCAATACAGCTGCATTAGACACATTTTCACACAAGCACTGATATTTAACCCTTCCTCCTAGGCTGAGTCTCCTCCTACCCATCTGTACAAACATTGATATTTAACCCTTCCTCCTAGGCTGAGTCTCCTCCTACACATCTGTACAAACACTGATATTTAACCCTTCCTCCTAAGCTGAGTCTCCTCCTACACATCTGTACAAACATTGTATCTTTACTGCTAGGCAGGACACAAGGTGATATGGGCCATAAACTTTAATTTCTCCCTTAACCTGACCTGACCTGATCTTGATGCCCCTTCATCACTAATTCATGTCTCTCTCCCCTTATCAATGCCTGCCATATGTGATCACTTCCCTGCACTCAATATTTCAATAGGATACCTGAAGTAATGTAAAGGTTATTCATGACCCTCTCTCCCTCAGGGACATGAATAAGTATGTTTCATCTTCTCAAAACCCAACGGTGTCTTATGTCTTTGTGTCAGGCAGAGAAAATCAAGAGAAAGAGGAGTAGTGTGTTTGGGACCCTTCACGTCGCTCACAGCTCGTCACTGGACGAGGTGGACCACAAGATCCTAGAGGCCAAGTAAGAGAAGACGCGTGCTCACCATTCATTTACTCTGCTGTCACGGTGCGGTGCATTGTCACCCTGATCTGTATGTCTTTGTCCATTGAGCTGAATTGATGTGAGACGGCTGATGTGGAAAGGCTTGGGGATTTATGCCAGGTCTATTGCTTACTGACTGAGGCTAGCAGGTTCCCCACATAGGTCAAACTCTACCTATCGGGTATAAATACCTATTAGAGTAACTTGTTGTCCATGCATTAGCGGTATCTGCTTCAAATATAAACACAGAAACCCAAGTGTCTGGATAAAGACCAGTACTGCCAGAAGAGAATGGGCCTCCCCTCTGAGCTGGGTTCCTCTCTAGGTTTCTTCCTTCTAGGGAGATTCACCACCGTGTCTCTGCTTCTGCTTGCTCTTTGAGGTCTGTTTGCTGTGAAAGCACATAGTGATAAGTACTGGTATAAAAATGGCTTTCTAAATACATTTGATTGTTTCCAGGAAGTCCCTGTCGGAGGTGACGGCCTGCCTGAGGGAGCGCCTCCACCGCTGGCAGCAGATGGAGAAGCTGTGCGGCTTCCCCCTGGTGCACAACGCTGGGCTGCCCAGCCTGACTGCCACCCTGTACTCAGACCACAGCTGGGTGGTCATGCCTCGCGTCTCCGTGCCCCCCTATCCCATCGCCGGTGGGGTGGACGACCTCGACGAGGACACTCCTCCAATCATTCCACAGTTAACCTGTAAGTGTGGAGGTTGTCATGGAAATGCAAAAAATACTCCATTTACAGTTGTAAAGTGACAGAGTGTATGACCTCAGTATGACCTCAACAAGGCTCAAATAGATTTAAAAATGTGTGTTTTTAATTTGCGTGTGTCCACTATGTATGATTATGATAGTAACCATACAAACCCCTCACTCTCTGGTTTTTCCCAGCAGCCTCTATGATGCGGCCCCCTTTAACACGCAATAGCAGCCTGTGCCGTTCCCGCCGGAGCCTCTACAGCACTTCAATGACGTCAGCTGACCCCGACCTGCTCTCCATGACCAGCTCAGCCCTCTCCTATCATCCCGAGGGGGAAGAGGGATACATCTTCTTCATGGAGAGAAAGGGGTATGTTACCTTAAACCACTTCTGCCCTATTTTTGTGCGGGTCTGTTCATGATAATGCGTTCAGAATAGAAAGGGGAAAGGGGGATACCTAGTCAGTTGTACAACTGAATGCATTCAACTGAAATGTGTCTGGTGCATCTAACCCAACCCCTCTGAATCAGAGGGGTCTGAATCTTTGAATATGTGCTGATCTGACTTTGTTTCTTGCTCTCTGCTCTCTCTTACTTTTTCTCTCTGCTCTGGCTCTTGCTGGCTCTCTCTCTCTCTGGCTCTCTCTCTCTCTGGCTCTGCCTCTCTGCTCTCTCTGGCTCTGGCTCTCTGGCTCTCTCTCTCTGTCTCTCTGCTCTCTCTCTCTCTGGCTCTGGCTCTCTCTGTCTCTCTCTGGCTCTCTCTGGCTCTGCCTCTGGCTCTCTCTCTCTCTGGCTCTCTGGCTCTCTCTCTCTCTGTCTCTCTCTGGCTCTCTCTCTCTCTCTGGCTCTCTCTGTCTCTCTCTCTCTCTGCTCTCTCTCTCTCTCTGGCTCTCTCTGGCTCTCTCTCTCTGTCTCTCTCTGGCTCTCTCTCTGGCTCTGCCTCTCTGCTCTCTCTGGCTCTGGCTCTCTCTGGCTCTGGCTCTCTGCTCTCTCTGGCTCTGGCTCTCTGCCTCTCTCTGTTCTCTTACTTTCTCTCTATCTGCGTCATACTCGCTCTCTCTGCTTTGTCATACTCTCTGCCTCTCGCTCTGCCTCTCGCGATGTGATCTCTTTTTTTTCCTCTCGCTCTGCCTCTCGCTGTGCCCTTTCTCTCTGTGCTCTCTCTTACTCTCTCTTACTCTCTCTCTCTCTCTCTCTCTCTCTCTCTCTCTCTCTGTGTGTGTTCTGTCTCTTACTCTCTCTTACTCTCTCTTACTCTCTCTCTCTCTCTCTCTCTCTGTGTGTTCTGTCTCTTACTCTCTCTTACTCTCTCTTACTCTCTCTCTCTCTCTCTCTCTCTCTCTCTCTCTCTCTCTCTGTCTCTTACTCTCTCTTACTCTCTCTCTCTCTCTCTCTCTCTCTCTGTGTGTTCTGTCTCTTACTCTCTCTATCTCCCCCTCTCGGAGACAGGGATACTCAGGACACGTGTTCAGACACAGACTCTCTCAACTCCTCCATGGGGCGTAAACAGTCCTACACCAACCCCTGCACACCGGGCCCAGAGACCCCCTACCGCAATATCTCCCGTGAGGAGCTGATGATGCTGAGCCAGCAGGAGCCTCAGTCTTATGTCCGGGACTCACCACCTCCTCAAGGGGGATCCTCGGCCCCCTCCCCAGCCCTGGAGCACCACAGACACAAACACAAGGGTTCGCCCGACCTCACCCGTGGATCTATCCCAGAGTCCCACAGCATGTCCTTCGCCACTTCGTCGGCAGGCAACAAGGCCATGTACAATGGTATCCTGGAGAAGTCCTATAGCATGGGCCAGCTGCACGCGAGCATGACAGGTGCAGGCGGGGTGGCGGTCGGGCGCTACCCGTCCCTCACCTCAATGGACAATGAGGGCAGGGGGGCGGGGGCCAAGGAGCAGAAGCAACCGAGTACCTCCTCCCAGGACTCCAGTGGCAACGGAGACAAGCCCAAGAGGTCCTCGTCCAAAATCAAGAGCTTGTTCAAGAAGAAAAAATAGTCCTACACACAGAGAGAGAGCGAGAGATTCTAGCCTTTAAAAAATGGCCGTCATCAAAGGAAGCCAAAACATTATTTTTGTTCCTTTTCTTTCTTCCAAGATGGAATGTATCTCTGGCTGAATCCCTCATACCTCTTCCAGATCGGAAGCCTTATTTTTCAATAATGCCTTTTTTTTCACTCATAGGGTGCTGCTGATGCATACCAGATCTTACAACACCTGGATAGGTATTTTACTTATCAGCGAACCACATCATATGTTGTAGCAATCTGTCAGTCGATGATGTGGCGCGCAAACATTGGTTGATGCATGCAACGTATGAGTAGGGTAACGCGACCATAGCCTCACATTTAAGCCTTCAAAGGTTACAGAAAAGTCAAAAGGTCAAGGGTCGTGCCAGCTGCCGTCGCCCAGGCAATCGTGAAGAGCATTAGCCTGGTCACATCTCTTGTCTTCTCTTGTTCTTTTTGAGTTAAAGAACCAAAAAATAAATAACACTTGTTCTATCTGGAAACTGAGGGGGTTTACATGGTGGACTTGTTAGCTTGACATCACTTCCTGTCTGACAGAGGCTCCTGAGCTCTGGACTCATTTCCTTTGAGAAGTAAAAATCCTGCTGAGTTTGTTGCACTACTGCCTTCCTGTTTTCTGGGAAAGGACCGCCGTTGCGTGCGGAGTAAATATTGATGTGTAGAAGAGAATGATGTATGGATAGAGGCCTTGGGGAGATGCAACATGTGGTAGACTATTGCAGCCAGAACCAGTTGGTGCGTTTTCCAATGTCTCTCGTTATGGATTGTTCTATATATATATATATATACACACACACACACACACACACACACACACACACACACACACACACACACACAGTGAGGTTCGAAATGATTGACAACCTTGATAAAGATGAGCAATAATAACTGTACAAAAAAATAATTCAAATAATGAGCTATATTCTATTCTAAAAACAATTCTACTATACTGAACAAAATATAAACAACAATTTGTATGATTTTACTGGGTTACAGTCAGTCAATTAAAATAAATGCATTAGGCCCTCTTCTAGGCCCTAATTTCACATGACTGGGAAATACAGAAATGAATCTGCTGGTCACAAAGTAGGGGTGTGGATCAGAAAACCAGTCAGTATCTGGTATGACCACCATTTTCCTCATGCATCCTGTCACATCTCCTTCACGTCGTGTTGATCAGGCTGTTGATTGTGGCCTGTGGAATGTTGTCCCACTCCTCTTCAATGACTGTGCGGAGTTACTGGATATTGACGGGAACTGAAACACATTATCAAACATGTCGATCCAGAGCATCCCAAACATGCTCAATGGGAGACATGTCTGGTGAGTGTGCAGGACATGGAAGAACTGGGACATTTTCAGCTTCCAGGAATTGTGTACGATAAAATGCAATTGTGTTCGTTGTCTGTAGCTTATGCCTGCCCTTACCATAACATACCTCCATCATTGGGCACTCTGTTCACATCGTTGTTATCAGCAAACCGCTTGTCCACACGACTCCATACCCGTGGCCTGCTGTTGTGAGGCTGGTTGGACGTACTGCCAAATTCTTTAAAACGATGCTTACAGTAGAGAAATAATGTAATGTTTTGTCTGTCAACAGCTCTGGTGGACATCCCTGCAGTCAGCATGTCAATTGAATGTGCCCTCAAAATTTGAGACATCTGTGGCTTTGTGTTGTGACAAAGAAACTGCACATTTTAGAGTGGCCTTTTATTGTCCCCGGCACAAGGTGCACCTGTGTAATGATCCTGCTGTTTAATCAGCTTCTTGATATGCCACACCTGTCAGGTGGACGGCTTATCTTGGCAAATGAGAAATGCTCACTAACAGGGATGTAAACACATTTGTGCCCAAAATCTGAGAGAAATAAGCCTTTTTGTGCGTATGGAACATTTCTGGGATCTTTTATTTCAGCTCATGTTGCGTTTATATTTTCTGTTCTCAGAGAAAGAGATTTTGTTTAACAACTTATTCATTTTTTTTTTATTGCTGACACCCCTAAAGTTTCTTATAAATAAATAGTCAAAAGTGTAGTATTTGGTGCCATATTCCCAGCATGCAATAACTACATCAAACTATATAATAATAATAATATTCTTGCCACCTAATAACTACATCAAACTTGTGACTCTACAAACTTGGATACATTTGCAGTTTATTTGGTTGTTTCACACTCTTTTTTTTTGTCGTTGTTTTTCCCAGGACAAACGAACGGTGATTAATGTATTCTGTCATCTTGGAGTCACTTCTCTTATAAAAGAAGAATATAATAGTTTCTTAACTTCTATTGAGTTTTGGTTCTGAAACTTAATGAGTCGAAGACAAACTCCTCCCTACACATCCTCAATGTAAAGCGACTATCAAAACGCTTTCATTCTATGACGTAATTAGTTTGAAGCCTCTTTTCGTTTGAAGCCTCTTTAATTCACTGAAGACAGCATTTCTTCATTCATGTGGATGCACAATTCATTCAGGATTTTCCATAATCACAGTACCAAGTGTTTAGAAACATATTCTATTTTAGCAATGAGGCCTGGGAGGGGTGTGGTATGTGGCCAATATACCACGGCTAAGGGCTGTTCCTCAGCACGACACAACGCAGAGTGCCTGGATACAGCCCTTAGCCGTGGTATAATGGCCATATACCACAAATCCCTGAAGTGCCTTATTGCTATTATAAACTGGGTACCAACATAATTAGAACAGTAAAAATACATGTTTTGTCATACATGTGGTATACGGCTGTCAGCCAATCAGCATTCAGGGCTCGATCCACCTAGTTTATAATCTTATTCATAATAAAAGTGACTCCAAAATGACACACTACATTATTTACCAATCATTTCTACTGGGCACAAAATAATCTGAAATGTTACCCAAATAAACTGAAAATGCATCCAACAAGTTTGTAGAGTCACAACCTTGATACAGTCATTAGGTGGCAGGAATATGGAACCAAATACAACAATGTTGACTCATTTATTTTTTAAGAATATTTAGGGGTGCCAATAATTTTGACCCTTACCTTTTTTGAGGGGAAAAAAGTATTACTTGTTAAACAAAATCTACTGAGCAATTTGAATTCTTATAAAAAATATATAATTTTCCTTTATTTATTTGTAAAAATGTTTTTTTACGATTATAGCTCAGTGTTTGAATTATTTATAGTATACAATCATTATTGTTCATCTTTATTGAGGAGGTCAATAATGTTTAGACACTTTGTTTTGCCATTATTATGTTCTTGTAGATGTTTTGTAGACAATGTGATTTCTATTGGTGGGGGTTCACAAGGACTGACTGGTTTTCACTGAAGAGAGCTACATAATATCCAGATTTGACCTGTACTCTTGTTACTTGTCGTTGTAAACTTTCCTAAGCTTTTCCCGAATATTTTACCGTTAATTTCACCTGTTTTACCTCTCAACTTCCTTTTCCATCATTTACATACGCTATGATAGGGACTGGTCACTAGCAACGTACATAGCAGGAGACAAGCTAAACCGAAGAGTAAAGTTAATTGTTGATATTTTACAATATGCATTTGTAAGATCAGAAGTCTGCAGACAAATTAGCTTTCATAGCACATCCCTACATTCTTACACCTACAGTCACCCATTTATCCCTACCGTCACTCATCTTCCCATTTACCCTGTCTGTCCATCAAATCCCTGCCTCACCCCCTGTCCCCTCTAAACCTCCCTGTCTGTCCATCAAATCCCTGCCTCACCCCCTGTCCCCTCTAAACCTCCCTGTCTATCAAATCCCTGCCTCACCCCCTGTCCCCTCTAAACCTCCCTGTCTGTCCATCAAATCCCTGCCTCACCCCTGTCCCCTCTAAACTCCCTGTCTGTCTATCAAATCCCTGCCTCACCCCTGTTCCCTCTAAACCTCCCTATCTGTCCATCAAATCCCTGCCTCACCCCTGTCCCCTCTAAACCTCCCTGTCTGTCCATCAAATCCCTGCCTCCACAAATCCCTGCCTCACCCCCTGTCCCCTCTAAACCTCCCTGTCTGTCCATCAAATCCCTGCCTCACCCCCTGTCCCCTCTAAACCTCCCTGTCTGTCCATCAAATCCCTGCCTCACCCCTGTTCCCTGTCCAAATCCCTGCCTCACCCCTATACCCTCTAAACCTCCCTGTCTAAACCTCCCTGTCTGTCCATCAAATCCCTGCCTCACCCCTGTCCCCTCTAAACCTCCCTGTCTGTCCATCAAATCCCTGCCTCACCCCCTGTTCCCTCTAAACCTCCCTGTCTGTCCATCAAATCCCTGCCTCACCCCTGTTCCCTCTAAACCTCCCTGTCTGTCCATCAAATCCCTGCCTCACCCCTGTTCCCTCTAAACCTCCCTGTCTGTCCATCAAATCCCTGCCTCACCCCTGTCCCCTCTAAACCTCCCTGTCTGTCCATCAAATCCCTGCCTCACCCCTGTCCCCTCTAAACCTCCCTGTCTGTCCATCAAATCCTGCCTCACCCCTGTCCCCTGTCCCCTGTCCTAAACCTCCCTGTCTGTCTATCAAATCCCTGCCTCACCCCTGTTCCCCTCTAAACCTCCCTGTCTGTCCATCAAATCCCTGCCTCAAAACCTCCCTGTCTTTCCATCAAATCCCTGCCTCACCCCTGTCCCCTCTAAACCTCCCTGTCTGTCCATCAAATCCCTGCCTCACCCCTGTCCCCTCTAAACCTCCCTGTCTGTCTATCAAATCCCTGCCTCACCCCTGTCCCCTCTAAACCTCCCTGTCTGTCTATCAAATCCCTGCCTCACCCCCTGTCCCCTCTAAACCTCCCTGTCTGTCCATCAAATCCCTGCCTCACCCCTGTTCCCTCTAAACCTCCCTGTCTGTCCATCAAATCCCTGCCTCACCCCCTGTCCCCTCTAAACCTCCCTGTCTGTCTATCACATCCCTGCCTCACCCCTGTTCCCTCTAAACCTCCCTGTCTGTCCATCAAATCCCTGCCTCACCCCCTGTTCCCTCTCATTGTTCTGTGTTTGCTCACCTCTGGGCCTATAGACTGAGTGCTCTGTTTCAAGGGTTCTCTGTTCTCACTGTGATTATACTGCCCTCAACCCTTCATCCCGGACGTGCCGTCATTACTGTCACATCATCCCTGTAACCCGTGACGGTGATGACGCGAATGTGACGACACAAAGGTTGTAGGTGGCGGCGTTCCCGCCAGGAAGGAGAGTATACGTGCTGTTACGGCACACGGACCCAAAAATAACGACTTATAGATGAGCAGAACATATGAATGTTTACGAGACGTTAGGGGATTTTTTTGAACATTTGGTGTGTGACTATTTGTATACCGTAGACAAATTAATAAAAATAAAAAACATTGCTGTCTTCAGTGAATTACTTTTTCACAGTATTTGTCACCCAAAGACGCATTCTTTAAACAAATAACATCACAGTATGAAAACATATTTTATATTTACTTTACATTGAGGATGGGTGGGGTTTGTCTTCGACTCATTAAGTGTTCAGAACCAAACTGACTGCATTGATGACTCACTCCCCAGTGAAGAAACATTCATGATCCCCAATTGTCTTCACAGGATAGTAGAAACTGAAGAAGAAACATTTTGACGCTCCCGTTTGTCTTGAGAGGGGAGGAACAGTGACACATTGAAGAAAGCAATGCATGATTGCTTTATCAATATAAAAAAAATTGAAAATTGCGCTGATGGTTCATCAATTCCACACATAGCAGAAATGAACCGGGGCCGTCTGGCTTGGTGATGAATGTGTTGCTTGGCTGCCACTGTACACAGCATCCCAGCCTTTCCCAGCCTGCCCATTGGCTTGTCCCTCTCAGGGTGCAGTTCCAGAGACGACCACTGGGTTGCAGTAATATATTGGAGAAATCATGAAGGAGGCTGGTGGGACAATGGGCTCACTGTAATGGCTGGAATGGAATGAATGAAAAAGGTATCAAAACACATCCGTTACGTTGATTCTACTCCAGTGATTACAATGAACCCATTCCTCCTAAAGCTCCTCCCACCAGCCGCCGCTGTGGCGCACCATGTTCCTGCTGCGTGAGACATCTTCAGAAGGAACAAATGTAGGCTACAAACGGCACTTTGACATACAAGCTGATTCAGCTGATTCTTAGTGGTGAGAATACGAGAGATGTCATTTCATCTGCAGCCAAATGATTTGCTTGTTATCCCCGAACGATGACGACAGCACCTTGTCCTCTCCTGTCTGTGTCCGCTAGTATCAGGGGGACGCGCTTTACGTTTAGTCTTATTTCAGAGGTTATTTACCTGGTATTCTCTGAGGAATGATGTGTTCCCAATATGACCAACATGTAAACATGAGTGTGTACAGTAGGTGGTTATTACTTCATACTATTTCAAAGTCAACAGCGAACTGGAAAATACACATCATTAAGTAAAAACCAGCTCAAATCTGAACCATTAAATCATTACTGACGTGAAAGGGGTGATGGGTTAACACTAGCACACATAGTACTACTATCTACCCCCTCTCTCCCAGTGGTGTTGTGTTAACACTAGCCCACATAGTACTACTATCTACCCCCTCTCTCCCAGTGGTGTTGTGTTAACACTAGCCCACATAGTACTACTATCTACCCCCTCTGTCCCAGTGGTGTTGTGTTAACACTAGCCCACATAGTACTACTATCTACCCCCTCTCTCCCAGTGGTGTTGATGGGTTAACACTAGCACACATAGTACTACTATCTACCCCCTCTCTCCCAGTGGTGTTGTGTTAACACTAGCCCACATAGTACTACTATCTACCCCCTCTCTCCCAGTGGTGTTGATGGGTTAACACTAGCACACATAGTACTACTATCTACCCCTCTCTCCCAGTGGTGTTGTGTTAACACTAGCCCACATAGTACTACTATCTACCCCCTCTCTCTCAGTGGTGTTGTGTTAACACTAGCCACATAGTACTACTATCTACTACCCTCTCTCCCAGTGGTGTTGTGTTAACACTAGCACACATAGTACTACTATCTACCCCCTCTCTCCCAGTGGTGTTGTGTTAACACTAGCCCACATAGTACTACTATCTACCCCTCTGTCCCAGTGGTGTTGATGGGTTAACACTAGCCCACATAGTACTACTATCTACCCCCTCTCTCCCAGTGGTGTTGTGTTAACACTAGCCCACATAGTACTACTATCTACCCCCTCTCTCCCAGTGGTGTTGATGGGTTAACACTAGCCCACATAGTACTACTATCTACCCCCTCTCTCCCAGTGGTGTTGTGTTAACACTAGCCCACATAGTACTACTATCTACCCCCTCTCTCCCAGTGGTGTTGTGTTAACACTAGCCCACATAGTACTACTATCTACCCCCTCTCTCTCTCAGTGGTGTTGTGTTAACACTATCCCACATAGTACTACTATCTACCCCCTCTCTCTCAGTGGTGTTGATGGGTTAACACTAGCCCACATAGTACTACTATACCCCTCTCTCCCAGTGGTGTTGTGTTAACACTAGCCCACATAGTAGTACTATCTACCCCCTCTCTCTCAGTGGTGTTGTGTTAACACTAGCCCACATAGTACTACTATCTACCCCCTCTCTCCCAGTGGTGTTGTGTTAACACTAGCCCACATAGTACTACTATCTACCCCCTCTCTCTCAGTGGTGTTGTGTTAACACTAGCCCACATAGTACTACTATCTACCCCCTCTGTCCCAGTGGTGTTGTGTTAACACTAGCCCACATAGTACTACTATACCCCCACATAGTACTACTATCTACCCTCTCTCCCAGTGGTGTTGTGTTAACACTAGCCCACATAGTACTACTATCTACCCCTCTCTCCCAGTGGTGTTGTGTTAACACTAGCCCACATAGTACTACTATCTACCCCCTCTCCCAGTGGTGTTGTGTTAACACTAGCCCACATAGTACTACTATACCCCTCTCTCCCAGTGGTGTTGTGTTAACACTAGCCCACATAGTACTACTATCTACCCCTCTCTCTCCCAGTGGTGTTGTGTTAACACTAGCCCACATAGTACTACTATCTACCCCCTCTCTCCCAGTGGTGTTGTGTTAACACTAGCCCACATAGTACTACTATCTACCCCCTCTCTCCCAGTGGTGTTGTGTTAACACTAGCCCACATAGTACTACTAGTGGTGTTGTGTTAACACTACCCACATAGTACTCTACCCCTCTCTCCCAGTGGTGTTGTTGTGTTAACACTAGCCCACATAGTACTACTATACCCCTCTCTCCCAGTGGTGTTGTTGTGTTAACACTAGCCCACATAGTACTACTATCTACCCCCTCTGTCCCAGTTGTGTTGTGTTAACACTAGCCCACATATTACTACTATCTACCCCCTCTGTCCCAGTGGTGTTGTGTTAACACTAGCCCACATAGTACTACTATCTACCCCCTCTCTCTCAGTGGTGTTGTGTTAACACTAGCCCACATAGTACTACTATCTACCCCCTCTGTCCCAGTGGTGTTGTGTTAACACTAGCCCACATAGTACTACTATCTACCCCCTCTGTCCCAGTGGTGTTGTGTTAACACTAGCCCACATAGTACTACTATCTACCCCTCTCCCAGTGGTGTTGTGTTAACACTAGCCCACATAGTACTACTATCTACCCCTCTCTCCCAGTGGTTTGTGTTAACACTAGCCCACATAGTACTACTATCTACCCCCTCTCTCCCAGTGGTGTTGTGTTAACACTAGCCCACATAGTACTACTATACTCCTCTCTCCCAGTGATGTTGTGTTAACACTAGCCCACATAGTACTACTATACTCCTCTCTCCCAGTGATGTTGTGTTAACACTAGCCCACATAGTACTACTATCTACCCCCTCTCTCCCAGTGGTGTTGATGGGTTAACACTAGCCCACATAGTACTACTATCTACCCCTCTCTCCCAGTGGTGTTGATGGGTTAACCCCACATAGTACTACTATCTCCCCCAATGGTGTTGTGTTAACACTATCCCACATAGTACTACTATCTACCCCTCTCTCTCAGTGGTGTTGATGGGTTAACACTAGCCCACATAGTACTACTATCTACCCCTCTCTCTCAGTGGTGTTGATGGGTTAACACTAGCCCACATAGTACTACTATACCCCTCTCTCCCAGTGGTGTTGTGTTAACACTAGCCCACATAGTACTACTATACCCCTCTCTCCCAGTGGTGTTGTGTTAACACTAGCCCACATAGTACTACTATCTACCCCCTCTCTCTCAGTGGTGTTGTGTTAACACCCACATAGCCCACATAGTACTACTATCTACCCCCTCTCTCCCAGTGGTGTTGTGTTAACACTAGCCCACATAGTACTACTATCTACCCCCTCTCCCAGTGGTGTTGTGTTAACACTAGCCCACATAGTACTACTATCTACCCCTCTCTCCCAGTGGTGTTGATGTGTTAACACTAGCCCACATAGTACTACTATCTACCCCTCTCTCCCAGTGGTGTTGTGTGTTAACACTATCTACCCCTCGCCCACATAGTACTACTATCTACCCCTCTCTCTCAGTGGTGTTGTGTTAACACTAGCCCACATAGTACTACTATCTACCCCTCTGTCCCAGTGGTGTTGTGTTAACACTAGCCCACATAGTACTACTATCTACCCCCTCTGTCCCAGTGGTGTTGTGTTAACACTAGCCCACATAGTACTACTATCTACCCCCTCTGTCCCAGTGGTGTTGGGTTAACACTAGCCCACATAGTACTACTATCTACCCCCTCTGTCCCAGTGGTGTTGTGTTAACACTAGCCCACATAGTACTACTATCTACACCCTCTCTCCCAGTGGTGTTGATGTGTTAACACTATCCCACATAGTACTACTATCTACCCCTCTCTCCCAGTGGTGTTGTGTTAACACTAGCCCACATAGTACTACTATCTACCCCTATCTCTCTCCCAGTGGTGTTGATGTGTTAACACTAGCCCACATAGTACTACTATCGACCCCCTCTCTCCCAGTGGTGTTGATGTGTTAACACTAGCCCACATAGTACTACTATCTACCCCCTCTCTCCCAGTGGTGTTGTGTTAACACTAGCCCACATAGTACTACTATACTCCTCTCTCCCAGTGGTGTTGTGTTAACACTAGCCCACATAGTACTACTATACTCCTCTCTCCCAGTGGTGTTGTGTTAACACTAGCCCACATGGTACTACTATCTACCCCCTCTCTCCCAGTGGTGTTGATGGGTTAACACTAGCCCACATAGTACTACTATCTACCCCTCTCTCCCAGTGGTGTTGTGTTAACACTAGCCCACATAGTACTACTATCTACCCCTCTCTCCCAGTGGTGTTGTGTTAACACTAGCCCACATAGTACTACTATCTACCCCTCTCCCCAGTGATGTTGATGTGTTAACACTAGCCCACATAGTACTACTATCTACCCCCTCTCTCCCAGTGGTGTTGTGTTAACACTAGCCCACATAGTACTACTATCTACCCCCCAGTCTCTCCCAGTGGTGTTGTGTTAACACTAGCCCACATAGTACTACTATCTACCCCTCTCTCCAGTGGTGTTGATGGGTTAACACTAGCCCACATAGTACTACTATCTACCCCTCTCTCAGTGGTGTTGATGGGTTAACACTAGCCCACATAGTACTACTATCTACCCCTCTCCCAGTGGTGTTGTGTTAACACTACACTAGCCCACATAGTACTACTATCTACCCCCTCTCTCCCAGTGGTGTTGTGTTAACACTAGCCCACATAGTACTACTATCTACCCCTCTCTCTCCCAGTGGTGTTGTGTTAACACTAGCCCACATAGTACTACTATCTACCCCCTCTCTCCCAGTGGTGTTGTGTTAACACTAGCCCACATAGTACTACTATCTACCCCCTCTCTCTCAGTGGTGTTGTGTTAACACTAGCCCACATAGTACTACTATCTACCCCCTCTCTCCCAGTGGTGTTGATGGGTTAACACTATCCCACATAGTACTACTATCTACCCCCTCTCTCCCAGTGGTGTTGATGGGTTAACACTAGCCCACATAGTACTACTATCTACCCCTCTCTCCAGTGGTGTTGATGGGTTAACACTAGCCCACATAGTACTACTATACCCCTCTCTCAATGGTGTTGTGTTAACACTAGCCCACATAGTAGTACTATACCCCTCTCTCCCAGTGGTGTTGTGTTAACACTAGCCCACATAGTACTACTATCTACCCCTCTCTCCCAGTGGTGTTGATGGGTTAACACTAGCACACATAGTACTACTATCTACCCCCTCTCTCCCAGTGGTGTTGTGTTAACACTAGCACACATAGTACTACTATCTACCCCCTCTCTCTCAGTGGTGTTGTGTTAACACTAGCACACATAGTACTACTATCTACCCCCTCTGTCCCAGTGGTGTTGATGGGTTAACACTAGCACACATAGTACTACTATCTACCCCTCTCTCCCAGTGGTGTTGTGTGTTAACACTAGCCCACATAGTACTACTATCTACCCCCCTCTCTCTCAGTGGTGTTGTGTTAACACTAGCCCACATATTACTACTATCTACCCCCTCTCCCAGTGGTGTTGTGTTAACACTAGCCCACATAGTACTACTATCTACCCCCACATAGTACTCTCTCCCAGTGGTGTTGTGTTAACACTAGCCCACATAGTACTACTATCTACCCCCTCTCTCCCAGTGGTGTTGTGTTAACACTAGCCCACATAGTACTACTATCTACCCCCTCTCCCCAGTGGTGTTGTGTTAACACTAGCCCACATAGTACTACTATCTACCCCTCTGTCCCAGTGGTGTTGTGTTAACACTAGCCCACATAGTACTACTATCTACCCCCTCTGTCCCAGTGGTGTTGTGTTAACACTAGCCCACATAGTACTACTATCTACCCCTCTCTCCCCAGTGGTGTTGATGTGTTAACACTAGCCCACATAGTACTACTATCTACCCTCTCTCCCAGTGGTGTTGTGTTAACACTAGCCCAATAGTACACTAGCCCACAGTAGCCCACATAGTACTACTATCTACCCCCTCTCTCCCAGTGGTGTTGTGTGTTAACACTAGCCCACATAGTACTACTATCTACCCCTACTCTCCCCAGTGGTGTTGATGTGTTAACACTAGCCCACATAGTACTACTATCTACCCCCCAGTGGTCTCCCAGTGGTGTTGATGGTGTTAACACTAGCCCACATAGTACTACTATCTACCCCTCTCTCCCAGTGGTGTTGTGTTAACACTAGCCCACATAGTACTACTATACTCCTCTCTCCCAGTGGTGTTGTGTTAACACTAGCCCACATAGTACTACTATACCCTCTCTCCCAGTGGTGTTGTGTTAACACTAGCCCACATAGTACTACTATCTACCCCCTCTCTCCCAGTGGTGTTGATGGGTTAACACTAGCCCACATAGTACTACTATACCCCTCTCTCTCAATGGTGTTGTGTTAACACTAGCCCACATAGTACTACTATACCCCTCTCTCCCAGTGGTGTTGTGTTAACACTAGCCCACATAGTACTACTATCTACCCCCTCTCTCTCCCAGTGGTGTTGATGGGTTAACACTAGCCCACATAGTACTACTATCTACCCCTCTCTCCCAGTGGTGTTGTGTTAACACTAGCCCACATAGTACTACTATCTACCCCTCTCTCCCAGTGGTGTTGTGTTAACACTAGCCCACATAGTACTACTATCTACCCCTCTCTCCCAGTGGTGTTGATGGGTTAACACTAGCCCACATAGTACTACTATCTACCCCTCTCTCCCAGTGGTGTTGTGTGTTAACACTAGCCCCCACATAGTACTACTATCTACCCCCTCTCTCCCAGTGGTGTTGTGTTAACACTAGCCCACATAGTACTACTATCTACCCCCCACTGTCCCAGTGGTGTTGTGTTAACACTAGCCCACATAGTACTACTATCTAGTGGTGTCTCTCCCAGTGGTGTTGTGTTAACACTAGCCCACATAGTACTACTATCTACCCCCTCTCCCAGTGGTGTTGTGTTAACACTAGCCCACATAGTACTACTATCTACCCCCTCTCTCCCAGTGGTGTTGTGTTAACACTAGCCCACATAGTACTACTATCTACCCCCTCTGTCCCAGTGGTGTTGGGTTAACACTAGCCCACATAGTACTACTATCTACCCCCTCTGTCCCAGTGGTGTTGTGTTAACACTAGCCCACATAGTACTACTATCTACCCCCTCTCTCCCAGTGGTGTTGATGTGTTAACACTATCCCACATAGTACTACTATCTACCCTCTCTCCCAGTGGTGTTGTGTTAACACTAGCCCACATAGTACTACTATCTACCCCTCTCCCAGTGGTGTTGATGTGTTAACACTAGCCCACATAGTACTACTATCTACCCCCTCTCTCCCAGTGGTGTTGATGTGTTAACACTAGCCCACATAGTACTACTATCTACCCCCTCTCTCCCAGTGGTGTTGATGGGTTAACACTAGCCCACATAGTACTACTATCTACCCCTCTCTCCCAGTGGTGTTGTGTTAACACTAGCCCACATAGTACTACTATACTCCTCTCTCCCAGTGGTGTTGTGTTAACACTAGCCCACATAGTACTACTATACTCCTCTCTCCCAGTGGTGTTGTGTTAACACTAGCCCACATAGTACTACTATCTACCCCTCTCTCTCCCCTCTCTCCCAGTGGTGTTGTGTTAACACTAGCCCACATAGTAGTACTATCTACCCCCTCTCTCCCAGTGGTGTTGATGGGTTAACACTAGCCCACATAGTACTACTATCTACCCCTCTCTCTCCCAGTGGTTTTGATGGGTTAACACTAGCCCACATAGTACTACTATCTACCCCTCTCTCCCAGTGGTGTTGTGTTAACACTAGCCCACATAGTACTACTATACCCCTCTCTCCCAGTGGTGTTGTGTTAACACTAGCCCACATAGTACTACTATACCCCTCTCTCCCAGTGGTGTTGTGTTAACACTAGCCCACATAGTACTACTATCTACCCCCTCTCTCCCAGTGGTGTTGTGTTAACACTAGCCCACATAGTACTACTATCTACCCCCTCTCTCCCAGTGGTTTGATGGGTTAACACTAGCCCACATAGTACTACTATCTACCCCCTCTCTCCCAGTGGTGTTGTGTTAACACTAGCCCACATAGTACTACTATACTCCTCTCTCCCAGTGGTGTTGTGTTAACACTAGCCCACATAGTACTACTATGGTGTTGTGTTAACTACCCCATAGTACTCTCTCCCAGTGGTGTTGATGGGTTAACACTAGCCCACATAGTACTACTATCTACCCCTCTCTCCCAGTGGTGTTGATGGGTTAACACTAGCCCACATAGTACTACTATCTACCCCCCCAGTCTCTCCCAGTGGTGTTGTGTTAACACTAGCCCACATAGTACTACTATCTAACCCCTCTCTCCCAGTGGTGTTGATGGGTTAACACTAGCCCACATAGTACTACTCTCTACCCCCTCTCTCCCAGTGGTGTTGTGTTAACACTAGCCCACATAGTACTACTATCTACCCCCTCTCTCCTAGTGGTGTTAATGGGTTAACACTAGCCCACATAGTACTACTATCTACCAGTGGTGTTGATGGGTTAACAACCTGGTGAGGCTATTTAGTGAAGCACCCGGTACTCTAATTGGCTGCAGTATGGTGCCCTAAAGAGATGCGTATCTCAAACGGACAGGAGATATAGGAATGCTACGCTAACAGACAGGAGATATAGGAATGCTACGCTAATGGACAGGAGATATAGATATGCTACGCTAACGGTTTGACGAAGGCACATTCATTCTTTAATGAATAGGAGTGAAGGTAATGAATAGAGGCCCTAAATGTATGTAGTAGTGCTGTGTGCGTGTGTGTGTGTGTGTGTGTGTGTGTGTGTGTGTGTGTGTGTGTGTGTGTGTGTGTGTGTGTGTGTGTGTGTGTGTGTGTGTGTGTGTGTGTGTGTGTGTGTGTGTGTGTGTGTGTGTGTACGTAGATGGAGAGAGTGGGTCTACTGGTCTAGCTATGTCCCAGTTGGATTCCATTCTACCTTGTCTGCTGCTCCCATCTCAGTGTTATGGGTTAATGAACTGGGACCCTGGTGGCCAGTCCTTGTACCTTTCTCCTCACATGCAGGGAAGGAAGGGGGTGTTTTTGAAAGGGTGAAAGGACTGGAGAGGGGCTGGACAGAGAGAGAAGAGAAACAGTAATTGCCTACATGAAAACTCACATGTTTTCTCCGTTACTAAACACGAGGGCCTTTTCAAAGTGGCTTTCCCTCCTTGGCAATACACACACTCCTTAACGTTTGACTCAGTCCCAACCCCATTGTAAATATACAGGAACAGCCAAGGTCGATTAGTAGCGATGTTTATCCACGCGAGGCAAGACAAAGTCAGCTTTGGCAAAGGCAGACTGGGTGCAAACAGACTGATGCTACTGTAGCATCTTATGACTTGTCTGACTCTGAGGCACATTAAGAGACTGAATACTGTAGGGTTGGCTGGGATATTAGTAGGAGACTGAACTCTGTAGGGTTGGCTGGGATATTAGTAGGAGACTGAACTCTGTAGGGTTGGCTGGGATATTAGTAGGAGACTGAATACTGGAGGGTTGGCTGGGATATTAGTAGGAGACTGAATACTGGAGGGTTGGGTGGGATATTAGTAGGAGACTGAATACTGGAGGGTTGGCTGGGATATTAGTAGGAGACTGAATACTGGAGGGTTGGCTGGGATATTAGTAGGAGACTGAATACTGGAGGGTTGGCTGGGATATTAGTAGGAGACTGAATACTGGAGGGTTGGGTGGGATATTAGTAGGAGACTGAATACTGGAGGGTTGGGTGGGATATTAGTAGGAGACTGGGATATTAGTAGGAGACTGAATACTGGAGGGTTGGCTGGGATATTAGTAGGAGACTGAATACTGGAGGGTTGGCTGGGATATTAGTAGGAGACTGAATACTGGAGGGTTGGGTGGGATATTAGTAGGAGACTGAATACTGGAGGGTTGGCTGGGATATTAGTAGGAGACTGAATACTGGAGGGTTGGCTGGGATATTAGTAGGAGACTGAATACTGGAGGGTTGGCTGGGATATTAGTAGGAGACTGAATACTGGAGGGTTGGCTGGGATATTAGTAGGAGACTGAATACTGGAGGGTTGGAGGGTTGGGTGGGATATTAGTAGGAGACTGAATACTGGAGGGGGTTGGGGGATATTAGTAGGAGACTGAATACTGGAGGGTTGGCTGGGATATTAGTAGGAGACTGAATACTGGAGGGTTGGCTGGGATATTAGTAGGAGACTGAATACTGGAGGGTTGGCTGGGATATTAGTAGGAGACTGAATACTGGAGGGTTGGCTGGGATATTAGTAGGAGACTGAATACTGGAGGGTTGGCTGGGATATTAGTAGGAGACTGAATACTGGAGGGTTGGCTGGGATATTAGGGTAGGAGACTGAATACTGGAGGGTTGGCTGGGATATTAGTAGGATATTAGTAGGAGACTGAATACTGGAGGGTTGGGTGGGATATTAGTAGGAGACTGAATACTGGAGGGTTGGCTGGGATATTAGTAGGAGACTGAATAGGAGACTGAATACTGGAGGGTTGGCTGGGATATTAGTAGGAGACTGAATACTGGAGGGTTGGCTGGGATATTAGTAGGAGACTGAATACTGGAGGGTTGGCTGGGATATTAGTAGGAGACTGAATACTGGAGGGTTGGCTGGGATATTAGTAGGAGACTGAATACTGGAGGGTTGGCTGGGATATTAGTAGGAGACTGAATACTGGAGGGTTGGCTGGGATATTCAAATGAAAGTGTCTATATTTGTATTACAGGAACAAGACAATACACTTGGTTCTGGTTGAGTCTGACATGACATCGAGGTCAGGAGTGTTGCTGCTTTACTTTCCTGGGGCGGCAGGGAAGCCTAGTGGTTAGATTGTTGGGCTAGTAACCGAAAGGTTACAAGTTCGAATCCCCGAGCTGACAAGGTACAAATCTGTCGTTCTGCCCCTGAACAAGACAGTTAACCCACTGTTCCTAGGCCGTCATTGAAAATAAGAATTTGTTCTTAACTGACTTGCCTAGTTAAATAAAGGTAAAATAAAAATAAATTGCTGCTAGTTGATTGATTAACATCATTGAGTCCACTGCAGTCACCTGGGGACCCAGGGCTGAATCATTCCCTGGTTAGACGGAGACGGTGAACCGTAGACATGCTGTCAAAGGCCAGATTTGAATACTGCTGATTAGCCTCTGTCTTCCTGATTCGTCAACAGCTTGCCAAGCTGTCTCCCGAATGGCAGTCAAATGACAGTGCTTTGAATGTAGGTGCTTTTCAATGACTGTGTTTTGAAATGACACCCCGTTGAATGATGGTCTTTGGAATGAGCTGAGTGACGGCCGCTCTGAATCACAGAGAAGGATTGACAGTTGTCAGGCTTCAACAGACCTAGATAGGTTGTGTTTTAACAACACGCTCCTGAACCCTGAGGGTCAACCTTTTCGCCTGAAATAATAATGTCTCATCCACACTATGTACATTTGCAGTAAAATGATTTCTCGGCCTATTGCAAACAAGCAGGCAACACACAGTCTCAGCACAAGCCAAAAAATGAATAAAATCGGCATATGCAAATACCTTGATGTCATCATCATTAGTCATAAATTGGGGAGGGGCCAGTGCTGTATAAGAGTACCAGCTGTGGTTAGGGGGCTAGCGCTCTTGCCTTGCCCGCTAGGAGTACTGAGTGGTGGGGTTAAAACGAACGTGACACCCCCCCGACTGACTGGAGCTCCCATGAGTTTGAGTTGCGCTTCCGCTTCGAGTTTCCGGTGAAACTAGACTTTTCCCCGACGCCATTAAAATAAAATAAATACCATATGAAAGGTGAACCGACGGTGTCGGAAAGGGTTTCTCCCACTCTTCCTGGATAATGTTGTAATGTTAGGGTGATGACACATGACAAGTTAACAGTGAGGCCTGTGGAGAGGAGTGAGGAGTTGTGGATTGGTGGGTATAGGAGAGAGACGTAATCAGAGCTGCTACCCAGAGACTACAGCCAAGGACATCTCGTCCTGTGCTTATTGACTGGGAAAGATATATGTGTTTGTGTCAGAGAATAGTATCTCTGGCTCTCTCTGTCTCTCTGTGTGTGTCTCTGGTAAGTTATGTGTGTTTGTGTCAGAGAATAGTATCTCTGGCTCTCTCTGTCTCTCTGTGTGTGTCTCTGGTAAGCTATGTGTGTTTGTGTCAGAGAATAGTATCTCTCGCTCTCTCTCTCTCTGTCTCTCTGTGTGTGTCTCTGGTAAGTTATGTGTGTTTGTGTCAGAGAATAGTATCTCTCGCTCTCTCTCTCTCTGTCTCTCTGTGTGTGTCTATGGTAAGTTATGTGTGTTTGACAACAATGACAATTCGATGACACTTTTATTCAGATTGTGTTTGTATGGAGATTGTGTGTGTGCATGTTCACGTCAATACAATTTAAAAAAAATATATATTTCACCTTTATTTAACCAGGTAGGCTAGTTGAGAACAAGTTCTCATTTGCAACTGCGACCTGGCCAAGATAAAGCATAGCAGAGTGAACAGACAACACAGAGTTACACATGGAGTAAACAGTAAACAATTAACAAGTCAATAACATAGTAGAAAAAAATAATCTATATACATTGTGTGCAAAAGGCATGAAGAGGTAGGCAATAAATAGGCCATAGTACTGAATAATTACAATTTAGCAGATTAACACTGGAGTGATAAATGATCAGATGAACATGTGCAGGTAGAGATACTGGTGTGCAAAAGAGCAGAAAAGTAAATAAATAAAACAGTATGGGGATGAGGTAGGTAAATTGAGTGGGCTATATACCGATGGACTATGTACAGCTGCAGCGATCGGTTAGCAGATGTTTAAAGTTGGTGAGGGAGATAAAAGTCTCCAACTTCAGAGATTTTTGCAATTCGTTCCAGTCACAGGCAGCAGAGAACTGGAACGAAAGACGGCCAAATGAGGTTTTGGCGTTATGGATGATTAGTGAGATACACCTGCTGGAGCGCGTGCTGCGGGTGGGTGTTGCCATCGTGACCAGTGAACGGAGATAAGGCGGAGCATTACCTAGCATAGACTTGTAGATTACCTGGAGCCAGTGGGTCTGGCGACGAACATGTAGCGAGGGCCAGCCGACTAGAGCATACAGGTTGCAGTGGTGGGTGGCATAAGGTGATTTGGTAACAAAACGGATGGCACTGTGATAGACTGCATCCAGTTTGCTGAGTAGAGGACCCTGTTGCTGAAGATTACATGGATAAAGCCTGTTGTACTTTCTGCCCCAGGCCTCACTAGACAACAGCCTTTTAGAGGTCAGATGTAAAGACCTGGTCCTCACACATACAGTACAGTAAGCTTCTGACTGTGCTTTTCACATGCCTCCATAGAATGGGAAGGAGAGGTTTTCAATCTGGATCATAAATTCTCCCTCAGCTCACTGGCTCCCCTGTCGACTGCACATCTCTTCCCTCAATGTATATATTTACACCACCCACAACTTTCCCCTTTCCTCACCTCTCTCGATCAAATAAATTGAATCAATTCTATATGTGTCAAACCACAAGACTTGATCTCTCAAAAAAAGGCGGGCAAATTTGATTTGAGTGAATTCAGGAGATGTCTGCCAATGAATAATACATGGCTTTCTCCTTGAAGTTACTCTGACTTATTAAGTCCCAGGTTCCCCCTGAGCTCAGCTGGCTGAGCCGAGAGCTGGTATGTGCCGAGAGCTGTCGCTGATCTGGCTGGAGTGTGTATGTGCTGAGAGCTGAGGTGGCTGGAGCTGGTATGTGCTGAGAGCTGTCTCTGAGGTGTAGCATGGGGAGAAAAAGAGGAAGCTTTCTCTCCATTCCCTGCTGTCCTAGCGCGCAGTCGCTCGCACATACAGTACACGGATGTGTGTAGGCAAACATATCAATTCACTCACATAGATACACACACACACACACACACCTACACTCTTTACCCCCTCCACACCAACTATGCATGTATGCCTCCCTCCCCAGCAAGAAAGATATAGGTATTCAAATAAGATCACATGAAAACAAACTGGAATCCAGGTAGGACTGTAGTGCGGGTTAATGCTGACGTCTGGTGATTTTTCAGAGAATGGTCTTTGATGTGTAACCATGGTGATGAGAGGACTGCTGTTGCATGCGTTTGACTTCACTGTTCCTCCTATGCAGAGAGAGAAGAGACAGAGTCGGAGAGACAGACAGAGAGAGAGCCGGAGAGCCGGGGCCAAGGACATTCAATGCCAGATCAAGTGATGACTGTTAGGAGTCAATTCAATTCAATTCAAGGGCTTTATTGGCATGGGAAACGTGTTAACATTGCCAAAGCAAGTGAGGTAGACAACATACAAAGTGAATATATAAAGTGAAAAACAACAAAAATTAACAGTAAACATTACACATACAGAAGTTTCAAAACAATAAAGACATTACAAATGTCATATTATATATATACAGTGTTTTAACAATGTACAAATGGTTAAAGGACACAAGATAAAATAAATAAGCATAAATATGGGTTGTATTTACAATGGTGTTTGTTCTTCACTGGTTGCCCTTTTCTCGTGGCAACAGGTCACAAGTCTTGCTGCTGTGATGGTACACTGTGGAATTTCATCCAGTAGATATGGGAGTTTTTCAAAATTGGATTTGTTTTCGAATTCTTTGTGGATCTGTATAATCTGAGGGAAATATGTCTCTCTAATATGGTCATACATTGGGCAGGAGGTTAGGAAGTGCAGCTCAGTTTCCACCTCATTTTGTGGGCAGTGAGCACATAGCCTGTCTTCTCTTGAGAGCCATGTCTGCCTACGGCGGCCTTTCTCAATAGCAAGGCTATGCTCACTGAGTCTGTACATAGTCAAAGCTTTCCTTAATTTTGGGTCAGTCACAGTGGTCAGGTATTCTGCCGCTGTGTACTCTCTGTGTAGGGCCAAATAGCATTCTAGTTTGCTCTGTTTTTTTGTTAATTCTTTCCAATGTGTCAAGTAATTATCTTTTTGTTTTCTCATGATTTGGTTGGGTCTAATTGTGCTGTTGTCCTGGGGCTCTGTAGGGTGTGTTTGTGAACAGAGCCCCAGGACCAGCTTGCTTAGGGGACTCTTCTCCAGGTTCATCTCTCTGTAGGTGATGGCTTTGTTATGGAAGGTTTGGGAATCGCTTCCTTTTAGGTGGTTGTAGAATTTAACAGCTCTTTTCTGGATTTTGATAATTAGTGGGTATCGGCCTAATTCTGCTCTGCATGCATTATTTGGTGTTCTACGTTGTACACGGAGGATATTTTTGACTACTGTCTTATACACAGTGTAAGGGGATAAAGAATATGTACATAAGGATATATGAATGAGTGATGGTACAGAGCAGCATAGGCAAGATACAGTAGATGATATCGAGTACAGTATATACATATGAGATAAGTATGTAAACCAAGTGGCATAGTTAAAGTGGCTAGTGATACATGTATTACATAAGGATGCAGTCGATGATATAGAGTACAGTATCAACGTATGCATATGAGATGAACAATGTAGGGTAAGTAACATTATATAAGGTAGCATTGTTTAAAGTGGCTAGTGATATATTTACATAATTTCCCATCAATTCCCATGATTAAAGTGGCTGGAGTAGAGTCAGTGTCATTGACAGTGTGTTGGCAGTAGCCACTCAATGTTAGTGGTGGCTGTTTAACAGTCTGATGGCCTTGAGATAGAAGCTGTTTTTCAGTCTCTCGGTCCCAGCTTTGATGCACCTGTACTGACCTCGCCTTCTGGATGACAGCGGGGTGAACAGGCAGTGGCTCGGGTGGTTGATGTCCTTGATGATCTTTATGGCCTTCCTGTAGCATCGGGTGGTGTAGGTGTCCTGGAGGGCAGGTAGTTTGCCCCCGGTGATGCGTTGTGCAGACCTCACTACCCTCTGGAGAGCCTTACGGTTGAGGGCGGTGCAGTTGCCATACCAGGCGGTGATACAGCCCGCCAGGATGCTCTCGATTGTGCATCTGTAGAAGTTTGTGAGTGCTTTTGGTGACAAGCCGAATTTCTTCAGCCTCCTGAGGTTGAAGAGGCGCTGCTGCGCCTTCCTCACGATGCTGTCTGTGTGAGTGGACCAATTCAGTTTGTCTGTGATGTGTATGCCGAGGAACTTAAAACTTGCTACCCTCTCCACTACTGTTCCATCGATGTGGATGGGGGGGGGGTGTTCCCTCTGCTGTTTCCTGAAGTCCACAATCATCTCCTTAGTTTTGTTGACGTTGAGTGTGAGGTTATTTTCCTGACACCACACTCCGAGAATGACCCTTAAATGCATTTTAGGACCATATTAATTTTTGGGTTCCCAGGTGCACTTGCCAATCACCAGTTGCAACAATCAGTATCCATCGATATTGAACAGTCCATAAAGGATCAGAATGCCCTGACAGAGAGAGGGCCGTAGTAGGGTGCTTCTCGTAGAGACGGGGTATTTAATACAGGAATGACCCTTAAATGCATTTAGGACCATATTTTAATTTTGGGTCTCTAGGTGCACGCCAATCACCAGTTGCACAACAATCAGTATCCATCGTGATATTTTAAACAGTCCATAAAGCATCTCCAGGACGGCCCTGACAGAGAGAGGCCGAGTAGGTGTTTCCATATCGGGCATTAATATGAGAATGACCGGTAAATGCATTTTACAAACATATTTTTATTTTTGGGTTACCAGGTGCCTATTTTCAATCACCAGTTGCACAATAATGCGTATCCATCAGAATATTTTAAACAGTCCATAAAGCACTCAAGGCGGCCCCCACGGATAGAGGGCCGTAGTAGGGTACTCCCATAGCGGGCATGGGCAATAGGAGTCCCGGTAAATGCATTTACAACCATATTTTTATTTTTGGGTTACCAGGTGCCTATTTTCAATCACCAGTTGCACAACAATGCGTATCCATCAGAATATTTTAAACTGTCCATAAAAGCGCTCAGGACGACCCCCATGGATAGAGGGCCGTAGTAGGGTACTTCCCATATCGGGCATGGACAATAGGAGTCCCGGTAAATGCATTTACAAACCATATTGTGTATTTTTGGGTTCCTAGGTGCCTATTTTCAATCACCAGTTGCACAACAATGCAATTTGCAATATGATTCTATAGTGGAAAAAAACATCAAATCAAATCAAATTTTATTTGTCACATACACATGGTTAGCAGATGTTAATGCGAGTGTAGCGAAATGCTTGTGCTTCTAGTTCCGACAATGCAGTAATAACCAACAAGTAATCTAACTAACAATTCCAAAACTAAGATACAGTAGATAATATCGAGTACAGTATATACATATGAGATGAGTATGTAAACAAAGTGGCATAGTTAAAGTGGCTAGTGATACATGTATTACATAAGGATGCAGTCGATGATATAGAGTACAGTATATACGTATGCATATGAGATGACCCTCACCACCTGGGGGCGGCCCGTCAGGAAGTCCAGTACGCATTTGCACAGGGCGGGGTCGTGACCCAGGGTCTCGAGCTTGATGACAAGCTTGGAGGGTACTATGGAGTTGAATGCCGAGCTGTAGTCGATGAACAGCATTCTCACATAGGTATTCCTCTTGTCCAGATGGGTTAGGGCAGTGTGCAGTGTGGTTGAGATTGCATCGTCTGTGGACCTATTTGGGCGGGAAGCAAATTGGAGTGGGTCTAGGGTGTCAGGTAGGGTGGAGGTGATATGGTCCTTGACTAGTCTCTCAAAGCACTTCATGATGACGGAAGTGAGTGCTACGGGGCAGTAGTCGTTTAGCTCAGTTACCTTAGCTTTCTTGGGAACAGGAACAATGGTGGCCCTCTTGAAACATGTGGGAACAGCAGACTGGTATAGGGATTGATTGAATATGTCCGTAAACACACCGGCCAGCTGGTCTGCGCATGCTCTGAGGGCGCGGCTGGGGATGCCGTCTGGGCCTGCAGCCTTGCGAGGGTTAACACGATTAAATGTCTTATTCACCTCGGCTGCAGTGAAGGAGAGTCCGCATGTTTTCGTTGCAGGCCGTGTCAGTGGCACTGTATTGTCCTCAAAGCGGGCAAAAAAGTTATTTAGTCTGCCTGGGAGCAAGACATCCTGGTCCGTGGCTGGGCTGGATTTCTTCTTGTAGTCCGTGATTGACTGTAGACCCTGCCACATGCCTCTTGTGTCTGAGCCGTTGAATTGAGATTCTACTTTGTCTCTGTACTGACGCTTAGCTTGTTTGATAGCCTTGCGGAGGGAATAGCTGCACTGTTGTATTCGGTCATGTTACCAGTCACCTTGCCCTGATTAAAAGCAGTGGTTCGCGCTTTCAGTTTCACGCGAATGCTGCCATCAATCCATGGTTTCTGGTTAGGGAATGTTTTAATCGTTGCTATGGGAACGACATCTTCAACGCACGTTCTAATGAACTCGCACACCGAATCAGCGTATTCGTCAATATTGTTATCTGACGCAATACGAAACATATCCCAGTCCACGTGATGGAAGCAGTCTTGGAGTGTGGAGTCAGCTTGGTCGGACCAGCGTTGGACAGACCTCAGCGTGGGAGCCTCTTGTTTTAGTTTCTGTCTGTAGGCAGGGATCAACAAAAAATGGAGTCGTGGTCAGCTTTTCCGAAAGGAGGGCGGGGCAAGGCCTTATATGCGTCGCGGAAGTTAGAGTCACAATGATCCAAGGTTTTTCCACCCCTGGTTGCGCAATCGATATGCTGATAAAATTCAGGGAGTCTTGTTTTCAGATTAGCCTTGTTAAAATCCCCAGCTACAATGAATGCAGCCTCCGGATAAATGGATTCCAGTTTGCAAAGAGTCAAATAAAGTTTGTTCAGAGCCATCGATGTGTCTGCTTGGGGGGGATATATACGGCTGTGATTATAATCGAAGAGAATTCTCTTGGTAGATAATGCGGTCTACATTTGATTGTGAGGAATTCTAAATCAGGTGAACAGAAGGATTTGAGTTCCTGTATGTTTCTTTCGTCACACCAAGTCTCGTTAGCCATAAGGCATACGCCCCTCTTCTTACCAGAAAGATGTTTGTTTCTGTCGGCGTGATGCGTGGAGAAACCCGCTGGCTGCACTTCTGTTACATAAATGTACGAACAGGGATTGAACACATGTTCTTCAGATTACAAGAGCAAATTATTTAGCACATCTCTGT